>NW_026913964.1:6130000-6185000 GCF_034315485.1 Pezoporus occidentalis | reverse complement strand
AAACAAAAGTAATAATCTTTTAATATTTTCTGGCAGTACGGTACCATGTCGCATTAGTAGCATATTGTGAATAGTCAAAGCAAATGAATAGATACAATGAGTTTTACAGCTCGCCTTCCAGAAGTGAAAGCAATGCATACACCAAGGAGTTGTGGGTAGCAAGAAAATGAGATTGTCCTGCTGATTGGATGCAGACAAGCAATGAGTAATTCAAGTGCTCACAGTCAAACAAACTGCTTGTGGCACTACTACTTGTACCCAATTACCAATTCAGAGAGAAAATAGAAAGCAGTTTCAGTAGAGTCAGGGTGGGAAATCTCCAATTAGCACCAATTAGCAAAGTTGCTTCCTACAGTGGAATTCTGGGGACCTAAGAAAAAAAAAACAACATAATCTCCCAGAATGCCTGGTTGGAGCATTTATTTACCAGGTGATGGGACTCCTGAAGAATAACTTGATGAGGATTTGCGCCTATGGGACTTGAATACAGATACTACTTGGAACTTGCCTGCTCGATTTGACTGGTCAATCATAGGCTGTACTATTCTTCTTCTGGCATTAATAAACCTGCAACAGAATACAAAGAATAGAAGTCCTTTCATCAGCTTGCTTGTGTGTTTTGAGAACACCTCTGCTTTAAAACTGACAGCATTTCAGCGTGGTGCAGCAATGTGTTTTGCATTTCATTGCTTTTTAAAAAGAGTATAATTTCACTTTAAAGGATTTTCCTCTAAGTGCTCCAAAATTGTACCTGGTAACACACTTATCTTACTAGACAGTTTAAAGCTGGATTTGCCAGAAGGCTTTGGACAAGCAAATGTGACCAAAAACCCGAGTCAGAAGAAAATGTTTCTTTAACTTCTTTGAGTGGCTTGGAACCTGGTTAAAGCTCACAGGCTGGGAGCCTTCCCCCCCTCCCTTCCATCCTAGGGATCCAGCTACCCTTGCAGCTGGCCATAAATGAGGACCAGGCTTTGCCACTCTGTGCTTTCACAAGGTATCCTTAGGTCAGCAAAGCCATCAATTAGGCTGTCTGAAGTTTTATCACCAGCGCAGCAGCAGTAAGTGCCGGCCCAGAAAGACTTCTGCTCTTCTGCAACTCCTGCAGTTGGAGCCTGTAAAGGCGGGGGTCGTTTGGAGGTCAGTGCCAGCTGGGGATGACCTCTGCGGCTGAGCTGGGACACCCTGCGCAAGGCAGCCGCCCGCCCCAAACTTGGGCACCTTTCAACTCGTTAGAAACCCCCAGCCACAGGTACATGTGGTTAATATTAGGCCCAAAATAACCTTTCTTCTTTTTTTTTTTTATCTCAAACCGGGGCAGTTGCCACAGCTTGTGAGCACTGGTAAAGGCAGTTAGTTGGCTGTGGAGCCTGGATTTAATTTTGCTGGTAATCCAAAAATAAGTGCTTACATATTTCTTATTAGCTTAATGCGCAGCGATCCACATCGGCACAAGCTAAGTCAAATTAATTTCCCTAAAATAATTTTAAAACCTGCCTATTCACAGAACTTCTTTCAAAACAGGGTAATTTTCTATCACTCAGGAACCACACTTGTTTTTGTACCCCCTCTTTGTTTTTGAGAACACTTTGGAGCCTTCGTGCAGGTTTTGTGTGCTATTTCACAGCTCAGGCTTTCGGCTGGTGACCCTTAAGGAGTGCTAATGAAGTCGAATACTAGTGTTTAATCCTCTTCAGAAATACTAACATGCCCATCATCCAAAACAGCCTCCAATAATTGCCATTGGGCCAGATCCAACGCTTAGCGAAGTCTTTCAGTCAGTTAACTGAAAACTAAGTTCATCTGCTCATTTAGAAAATTGCTAGCCTTTATATAGCATCAACTCAGCAAGGCCTTTTGTTGGCTTCCCTCCTTCTTTCCCTCCCTCCTACCCCCTGGTTAAATTCCTCCACTGATAATAAAAGACAGTGGCACACCTTCGATTGCATCTTCCGTAATCACAGTCATGGAAATTTCATTAGACAGATGCATAAATGCTACAAGTACCACTACAGGGCTCTTTTCCATCTCTGTTTACATCCAAAAGACATTCTTTACTCTTTAGGAAAAGTATAATTCAGTTGTCAGAAATGTCATCCTGCCTCAGAATTAGTCATGACTTCAGGTATTAAGATAAAAAATCAGACACAGTTGATGTACTTGTTTATTCCCTTCTGACTGCAGCACAAGGAAGGCATTTCCTACCCCAGTGCGGTGATTTTGAAAGGTGTTTCCATTCCCAAAGACAAAGGTCCCCGACAGGACCTAATTTGCTGAGCTACTTTTAAGAACATTACTGCGCTGACCAAATGGAGCCTGACCTGAACCTCTTCCATCCAATGCACCTTTTATCAGCTGAAGTTAAGGCCAATAGAGATTAACAGGAAAGCCTGATAAGACTGTTTTCTCTCCTCCTATGAGCTTCTAATGGTGTATACATATGGCAAAGTTTTAAAGAATGCAATGAACGCCTATTTAGGCCTGTAAAAAATCACAGACAACAGAAACATCCCCCCACGCACACACTTTCTGCCTTACTAACCCCTTTTCTTCAATCAGGCCACTCTTCAGGGAAACCAAATTGCTTTTTCGTTTTTTATTTAAACCCCAACCACTTTTATTATTTACATCTGGTGGTCCCCTTATTTATGTCCCTCTCCAGTTCCCTGCACACACACCCTGGCTCACAGGGCTGTGAGGCATTATGGGCCTTGGCTCTCAGCAGGAGAACTCGACACTGTCTTCAAACAAATAATTAAGGGGAAGGTTAAAGGTTCACCCAGAGGTCATATCTTTGGATACTCCTCAGAAAGTTTACATTAGCAAGAAATGGGTGCCCTCTGAAGTGTTCTTTCAATGAGCTCACACAACAAGGCAAAGCATTAAGAAAATTCTAAGTCCTGAAGGGTTTCAGGTGACAAATGCTTTACCTCCATGAGCATGCAGATGGGGATACTCCACTTTGGGTTTTGAAAACCCAGTCTTGCCCAGTCTTTTTCTCCAGAAGGGCTTGGCCTTATTTTATTCCAGTGATGTGAATAAAGCCAGCCTTTCACTGTGAACTCTATGTAGAGGCAATTTACTAGTTGTTTTGGAAATGGGAGTTAAAGCCCTAATAGTGAGTCCCCCAATCTTTTTTTCCCTAGAGAAAAAACAGCTATAAAAGTAAAACTTTTTTTATTTGTCCAGTAAAAATTGCAAAAATAGTGCTGGGTTCGATTTCTGGTTTTATTATTTTCTTTTGCACACATGGGTAACTGCTGGTGCAAAAGATGTCCCCCAGACTATCAACACTCTGTTGGAAGTAAAGACACACTATCATATGCTTAGAAAGACATACGAGCACAGAGACTTTAGGCAGCCAGATAATTTTGAAATTCCATTTCTATGTCTGCTCTGAAAAATCTTGTCAAAAAAAGGCATCAGTTATATCCATTAATGGGTATGTCTGAAAAATTACACATGAAATTATTTATATTTGCAAAATTTCAGTGGCAAAAAGAACACACCTTTCAGGTGAAGCTAAAAAACAGATCCTGGTTTCGTTAGCATCAGCTAGATCACGTAATGCATCAGCACAACTGTTAGACAAGGGTACAGAATGCAGTTGTTTGTGGATTATTATATATTCTTTATACTGCCTCATAAATATGTACAGTGTATAACAGAGATGTAGAAACTACAGTCCCTGCCCCAGCCTTTACATTTTTTGAGGGCTTTTTTTTATACCTTAGGGAGCCATCTCCAGGGCCAAAGTAAAGCAAAATAGAGCCTTTTGCACAGCACTTCAGTTGGTGTGTTGCAGAAACACTGTAATGTTATTTTGGCACAAATGCCTTCAAAAGGCATTAAGAGACAGGTGAAAAAAAGAGAACATCAATGCCACTTTTCCCAGCATTATTTGGAACCCTATAAATGAAGAACTCACAGATCTGCTCTTGACTCTAATTGTCTGTCTTGTTCATACCCTTCACCCAGAGGCCAAAGATTGAATGGCCTGAAAAGAAGAGTAAAATCTATCAAGACATGGATTTCTTTGTCATTCTTCTGTTAATAGCAATTCCTATTATTTGGATGATAGCAGCAGTTAGAGCACTCAATGAAGCTCAGTCTTCCTCCAGCCCCATGCTGCACAAGCACACCATTCAAGAGAACTCGGGGTCTGAACAGATTTCCAGGCAAAGCCTGGGGGATAGGAGAGATGCCTTCTCCCTGTTTGCAAAGGAGAATGGAGACAGAAGGAGATTAAGTGACAAGGCCAAAGTCAGACGAGAGATCTTTGGCAGAGCCACACACCCAACATAGATTTCCTCAGTCCTCTTTCAGCACACTACAATCTGCTATCCATATGCTATCTTTCCTTTGTTCCCTCATCTCAGCAGTCAGGCACACTGGCAGGGGACTGCAGGGAGAGCTCACATTGCCACTGTTTGTGCCTTACCTGCTGTGTAGATAAAGACAGGTCATCAGCCTCCAGGGTTGTGAGGCGATACCTTCACAAACTCTACATTCATATGGCACTTGGTCCTCATTCCAGAATGATAAATGAGGTGTGTAATGCTGAGAAATACATGTTGTTGACATAGTATGTTTAATGAAAATCTCACTTCCAGCATTTTGCAAATGACAGATTACCAACCTCCCTTATTCAAATAGCCATTTGCACTGAATGAAGGGCTTTTGCATCTTGTATTTTTAATTGCTACCTAAAGCAGCCACCTATATTTCCTATAGCCAGAGCCTGTTTTTCTCACACAAGTAGTTCCAGTCACTTTTGTGGGAGAATTTATGAAAGATCAAAATCTGGCTCAAAATGCACAACAACATGGACTTTAAAAAAAAGTAATTTCATTTTTATCTGCTTCCAGCAGAAAACCAGTAGAGCAGTAAAGGTATACTAGTGAATACGCAGTCTAGTCTGATGATTTGGTAGCCCTACTCCTAATTGGTTCCTACCATTTCTAATTAGCATGACAATACAATCTAAATATATGCATTTAATTGCATCTCTTCAAATAGAGCCTTGGTTTTCTTTGTCCAAAATAAACATGTATGCTGCATTTTACCAGAAGTCCTGTAATTCATCTTCATTATATTTTTATCATATTTTATCTCAAGTCATATCAAATGATGTTAAACTTACATTTACATAATACATTTTATTTTTACAATAAATAACATTCAGATAAAATCTCAGAGAGATATTCGGCGAATAAATAGCAAATTGAGATCTCTCAGTCTGCTTGTTCAGATCTGGCATATTTAAAAATAATTTTGCTGCTGTTTCCATGTCTTTTTTATACACACTGTACATGTATTTCAAAACACTGAGACCACTCCATAACTGAACCTGAGTAAGATTAGCTCTTGAAATGAACTGTTGGTGGCTGTACTGATAGGCAATCAGAATTAGAAACATCCCTAGTTTTACTCTATGGCTATCATGGAAAATTTAAGTAAGTAGGGTCACAACAGGTTGTGAGGATGAAATGCATGAAAGCTTAGGAAACTCCAGTTCATTCCCACCTTAGGGTCTAAATCTGAACTCAAGCAGAGAGTGGTATTTAACTCCAGTCACTTGTCTATATGTTTAATAACTTGTGAGATGAAACTGATGCAAAACTGAACCAGTCCCCCACAGCAGAGTATATTACTCCCTCTGAGAAACTGAGGAACATAAGAGCCACCACATACAAGCCAAAGCTTTCACTATCAGTGTTCAACCTGTATTTCCTCTTAAAATATCCATCCCAGAATATAAGGTGTTAAAATACTGCACTTATTTAACAAACCAGCCACTGCATAAATGGGTTCTCAATTCTTTATGTGAAAAACAGAAATAAACAAATTTGTGAGATGAATTCACAACCAGTTCTCTAAAAGGATTAATGAGAAAAGTTTTTACTCAATTTAGATTTTAGCACAAGACACTTCTGCTCTTTTGGTTGAAAACTGCACAGTACTGAATGAACATTGTCACAGGCTTAATCATAGAAATAATATAAATAAAAGTAACAACAATAATGTAGGGGTAAAACAGTTAATTTTGTGTCTTCTGAATATAAAGCCTAATTTTAAAATTTTTTAGGTACCCAGAAGAACAGTCTATCAAGGTTTTTCAAAAACTTGCCAAATCTAGATGAGAAGCTTGGCTCTTATTAAACCTAGGTAAGTGGGAGCTGAGTTGGATGAATAAACAGGTTTTAAACACCTGCTTCAATGTTTTGCTGAGTAAGGGCACAAGAATGCATTCTAAAAAATAATTCAAATGTTTTCACCTTAAATGGGAAAATAAATCTTTGCCTAAATGATATTTCAGCACTTGGACTATGAACACGTCAGTATTTAGCTCAAGAGTATATACTAACACTGATCCCTTGTTGCCCAAGAATGTCCTAATTTGGAAGGGAAAATATCCCATGAAATGCTATATCTAAGTCACAAAAAATGTTTTAATAAGTAACCTAGAAAATGATTTCTTTCCCAGGCTGAAAGAATCGTTTCAGAAGTCTTCAGCAGATCAGAGCAGTGTGAGAGAATGC
Organism: Pezoporus occidentalis; assembly: GCF_034315485.1. Classification (NCBI taxonomy): domain Eukaryota; kingdom Metazoa; phylum Chordata; class Aves; order Psittaciformes; family Psittacidae; genus Pezoporus; species Pezoporus occidentalis. The sequence continues at coordinate 6,178,458 of NW_026913964.1, read as the reverse complement.
AGAAACACTTTTATAAATATACAGCCCCCCCCCCCCCCCGCCTTTACAGCCCTCTTTTCTATCACCCAGACTTTTATCTGAGCAAGTAAAATCCAGTTATCTTAGTTTATTTAACTTCTCCCTCCAATATGTATTCTAAACTGACAGAATTAGGTTTAGGTGCCCTTCTGTACATATGTGTACAAAATTAGCTAAAAAAGCCCTGGTCTATGCTTCACTGAATCTATGCCGCACCTGGTTACCAACTCTTACTTGCAGCATTCTTTATAGGAAATTTAAAAAGCTGAGTTAGTCGCCTGGAAATGAGCCATCTAAATAAGGCTTCCCTAAGTCATGAATATTGAGAGATGGAGTCACTTACATGACTGGTTTTCAGAGGAAAAGGGAGGGACAGGCAGGTTTATTCCCTAACAAAACTTCACATAGTTTTGGACAGCCTCATAAAACAAGGCGGGGGTTACAGACTTTAAAGTTTAAATTGACTTTTTTAAGCTAATTTAGACATTCACATCTGTCAAAGGTGTGATTCAGAGGACTTAAGTCAACAACCATGTTTGGTGAAGAGAAGGCTCCAGAAGATAACAGAGAACAACTAAGCTGGGCGCCTGAGGCAGCCTGAGGCAGGAGCTAACCGTCCCAAAGACCTCTGCCGCATCTTGTATGTTTGTGTTGGAGCTCTTAAAAATACGTTATGCCACTTGGAGCTGCCAGTTGCTGGAAATCATGGATTTGCCCATCCCGTAACTGTGAGACTGTCCTAAAACATCAGAAATTTCAACAGCGCTCTTCCTGGTGTTTACTTTGCGAGTCTTTCAGTCATTGTGCCACATTTGAAAATGGATCTTCTCAGCCACAAAATCTATAAACTGACTTGAAAAGATTCACACTTGGAGCTGGGACCTCAAGTTAACATGAAATAACTTGAGCCTTGTGATAAAATCATGAGAACTGGCAAGACGGGCATCTATTTACTGCAGAGAAAATCTGTCTCGTTAAACATGTAACTCCCGGTTACCAGGTTACCTCTTGGGAGCACGGGGAAATGGTTTAGCTCTGCCAAGGAAGAACCTGCTGCCTGCCGTGGAGCGCAAATCCTGGGAGCTGCCCTGCCTTTGCTCCCGGGGCAGAAGGCCTTTTCCTACAACGAAGGCAAGCGTCCAGGAGGCCCAGGCACGGTCGGGGCTCCCTGGTGCTCCCCAAGCACCTGGAGGCCCCGTGGCCACCTGGCTCTCCTGCCGGCTTGCCCCAGTGCTTCTATCGACCTTGCCACCGGCCCAGGCCAGCGAGATCCCAGCGCCAAAGCCCAGGGCAGCCGGCGCTCAGGCCGGTCCCCGGTAACGCTGGCAGCAGAAGCACTACGGCTCTCTGCTGCAGAGCGGGGCTCACCCCGCGTTTCTGCCCCCGGTGCCCCCCCAGGGACGCCTCCCGCTGTGCGGCTGGGCGCCATGAGGTGGGGCCAGAGCGCCGCTGCCGCGCCGGGGCCGGGGCCACTGCCCCGGGGCAGGGCCTCCGCCTGCCCGGCAGCCTCCGAGCCTGCACCCGCGGCACCGTGAGGATGGCGCTGTGCGGCCCGGGGCAGCAAGCACGTCGGGGCACCCCAGCGCGGGTGTGGGGTACGCATGGCTGTTACCGGGAAGGTGGTGAGGAGCTGCCTCTGCACACCAGCCCGGGGCCCCGGGTGGGCACGGGTCTCCTCACCGGCTCCCAGGAAACCTCCGCTTGAGAGAAAAAGTAGCACCCGTCGTCTCCCCCCCCGGGTGTCTGGCCCCTTGCAGTGCTCCCGATCGCACCTGAAGCCACACAACACACACCGGAGGTGGCTGTTTCTCTTTCCGAGTGCCATCAGGTTATTCACATATGGTTATTTATCATGCACCGTAAAAATGAGCTTTTAAAGATACTTGAAGGGAGGAGACAGACATACTTCCTTAGCTATTCGTATCTTACAGATAAAATGCAAAGTCAATAGACATAAGCTGTAGTATGAAACCTCATCCTGTACTTGATTTATTGCAGATGGGAATCAACTAGAATCACTTTGAAATTTTTACTACTGACATTAAAATTCCAGGTTTGTATACATATGTCTTGTGGAGATGCTAAATACAATTTTAGCTAATTTGGCATGTGCTTTGATTTGCTAGCACTTAGACATCCACGGTAGATAACATCTATTAAATCTTAAGTAACTCATGCATTTAAAGATGTGTTAATTTATCATTTTAAACTCACAGGGAAGGATTTTCAAAACTAATGAGGGTCCAGCAGTCTTGAAAACACAAGCAGCTTATCTAGGTTCTGACACAGGAGTTGAGGGGCCTAGTTTAGGCAACTTGTACTAAGTGTCGGTTTTGAAGACTATCACGTCAACGTATTTTACACATCTTTCTAACTGTTTCAGATTAATTTTTTTAGCCAATTCTAAACTGACCTGAAAAGAAGAGTTCTCAACAAATTTAACATCTGTTTAACTTCCCTGATCAACTTAGATTAAGGCACTAATTCTCCTTCTTAGTTTTCAGTGGAAATTACCTAAGTAGCAACTTGCCAAAAATGCATAAAGGTGTTTAGCAATTATGTACTGGGTATGTTTAAAGAGATCAAGGTGCACTCACATGTCCTACGCTATGGATATCTCTGATTAGCTTGTCATCTACTCTGAAGAAGATGTAGCCCAACTCTCCTATACTATGTAACAGGCAAGCTGTTAGCTGTCTGTCAAGCACCTAAAGTGGACAAGTAGTCCAGGAGCAAAAATGTCACTCCTTTGATCTGGCAAGGAGCAGCTGCTGATTTATAGAGTAGGACTTTGTTCTTCCGTTCTATTTTACTTTCTTTCCTAAGGCAGAACCACAAAATCCAGCAGAAAAAAAAAAAAAAAGTGCCGTTCTATGCAACATCAACAAGCTCTGACAACTGCAACAGGGTTTTTCTTGGCCCTAACAAAGCTCTCAGGCATCTCCTTTGACGCTCACCTTTCTTTTTTTTTTTTTCTTCTTTTTGCAATGTGGTAGTTATTGTTTAATTCAGCTTCTGTAAATGGAATGGACTGTGGCCAGCAAGCCTGGGGCATAAACACACCTGTATGAAAGAAGCCTTATTGTAGCAACCATCTACAACCAACCTGCACATGCACTACCAGTTTGTGAATTCAGAAGGAATGTTCCATTTTCCCTGACAGTAAATTTTGCCTTAAGATAACAGTTTTATTGTACCCACTGTCCCGTCTTGACCGTGAAGCTTGTGCACTTTTTCATTATTATTAAAATCTGAAGGAAAAAAAGTATTTTTCTACCTGTCAACCAGCAGACCTCAGGAAATTGGATCCAAAGAGCCTACTTTAAGAAAAACACAGCCGAAATATATTTATAGAAACACACTGCTGAAAGTTTGAAAACTACTGATTCTAAAGATGTCTGTTCTGTTTCAGAGACAGCAATGCAGTTGCAGCCATCTCCAGCTTATACTGGTACAGATTCTCCTCAAAAAAAAGCTTTTTGCAAAACAAACGCTCAGAAAGACATAACATTTGATGCAGCTAACCAGACTGCAGCACTGCCAGTCCAGAGTCAATGCTCTATTCAGTTCTTTTCTTAGAAGTTCCTGAGCACATTCTCAGGCTTTTAAACTCCTACCTCATCCATTGGAATAACAAGGGAGTTTTCCTTTATTTCCTTTCTGATCTGTTTTCCAGTTTAATAGCTAAAAGACAAATCTGCAGGCCACAAGAAAAGGCTGAAGTATAATGCTGATGATCAGGAGAGGACTGCCTTGTGTGTTTATGGATGGGGAAGGGAACCACACAGCAAGCTGTGTTTTTGACCCTGGTATGTTTCTACGCACATGCTGCGTTCACACTTCTTTATGCTGTAACTTTAAAAACGGACAAAAAGGATTACAAAAACAAAGATGGGAAGAGGTGAAGATGGTGGGGGAGACATCATGACTGCAAGATCTTTTGCATATATTTTAGCTTGTGGAAATAAATAAGAACTATTACAGCCAGGGCCCTAAGGGAGGCAGGAAAATGATGATGTACAGGATAGTATAAAATGATACATTAAAAACTGTGCTGTCAGTGGAACAATAGAATATTAAGCAAAAGTCCATAATAATTGGTAGATATTTAGCTGTAGACATCTTTCTCTGGTTGGTGGGTTTTAAGTGTACGTGAGAGGAAAGAAAACTAGTTAGGCAATTAGAAGTAATGGGCATAAATAATACACTATGTATAAATACATCCTCCCCTCTCCCATGTTATAGCTCTTATCCAGATACACCTAATCACCTCTCAGTAAGTCATACCTACATGCTGGTATCCCTTGTGTTTTGCTCTTTGCACTGTCTGGTTACTGGAGATTCTGCTTATGTAAATCTTTCTCTCTGTAAATGCAGAATTGTGTTCATTTTTTCCCTTTAATTATTCCAACACCAGTGGCAAGACTTTATCAGATCAGACGGTCTAATGGCTTAGTAGCTAAAGATGTGTCAACACCACAGACACCATGAGACTGCAGCCTGCCATGTTATGGAATACGTGCTCCACAGTGACTGAAGGTATTAAGAGCATAAATGTTATATAGATTTTCCCTATGTCATATTAGTGAAGCTTTTATTCTGTCTCATCCCATTTTGTGTTCTCTGTATCTCACAGGAATGAGGGGAGAATGTTCTAGAAACATTTTTTAGAGTTTGTTAGTATACGTATGTTCTTCATGTATTGTTGCGTCTTAGTTACTGTAAGCCAAACTGCTTTGGAATCATGGAATGATAAAATTAGAACACCTATCTGGGGCCATTTCCTCAGCCTATCACTCCATATCCCAGGATCCCATACTGTCTGTCCAGTGCTTGATCTCCCCCAGCCTACCGTATTGTTGATTCTGCAGAGGAAATTGCAAAGTACAGGTGGCAAGTCAGCAATAAAGCTTGCTGGTGCTCTGCTAGGGTCCTAGATCGCCAAATATGCTATGATTGAGGACACATATGTGAATGTTACACCATATCCATTCTCTCTTTTCTCTCTGCTGTTTCCATTCTTCTGAGTAAGACAAAGACAGAAATCAGGAAGGCCTGCACTTTCTGAAGCACATGAAAGGTTGGATTTCCCTGATTTCGGTGCTCAGCTGGCTTTTGGGCAGAGCAGAGCATTGGAAGAGCCTCTGCTCAAGCGCATCACATTTCAATTGTTGGCTTCCTCAGCTAAAGAGAGGACTATTCATGTATTTTTCTTTCCTTTGTTAAAGGTCAGGTAGCTGGAGAAGTCTCTCTTAATGTAGTCACTGCCACTTAAGTATCTCTTGTGAAAATTAAATCGTACCCAAAAAGAAACTTGAAACTGAGCATGTATTTCCTCTATGAAAACTGGCCAGTTCTGTAATGTGTTCCACTATCCCATATTTTGCATACAATTGAGATATCTGTTGTGAAATGAAACCCAATCTATATAACTTATCTAATATTTATTTTTCTTTATGAGAGAAGTTTGGAAACTCTCTGTGTGATCTTACATAATTTTAATAACTGGTTGCTGATGGATTTCAGTATTAACTCTGACTGTTCTGACTGGTAAGGTGCTGAGGTTTAATTTTCGGGAGAATTTCACTAATTGTTCCTGCACTGCGTAGGGGTGAAGGCATCTAAGAATATGTGTATAAACCTGCATTTGAGCCCACAAAACTGGTAATTGCAGGGCTGTACCCAACAGTGTTGATCACTTCAGCCAGGTCTAGTAAAGTGCTCAGAGGTATAGGAAAATTTTCAAAATAAGCAAGTCCTATTATCAAAACTTTTAAAACTTTTAAAGCCAGTCTTAATGTGCAGTGAAATTACGAGGTAGAAGGCGACACCAGCAAGTGGAAGTTGACAACAGTGCCTAAATTGTAAATTATCTGCTCCTAAGAAAATTCCTGTCTCTGGTTAGATGTTCCACGAATCACCAGAAGGTGGACTTAGATATCTAACTACATTTTTTGGTTAAAAAAAAAAAATAAATAAAAAAAAAAACAAATTCCCTCACTTAACGCTGAAAGTACCTGAATTCTTTAGGCGTGTAGATGTCTACTTTTTAGCACCCTATCCCATCAACATTTTTGCTTATCCTAACAGTGAGTTACTTATGCCATTATCATGCTCTGTCTCTGAGTTAGAGGAAGACACTTATGTCCAGTCAGGATTCGTATGGATCCTTTTAGTGAGACAGACATCTCAGAATATGTCTGTTCTTTCTTATAGCAACACAGATAAAGATCTCTTTTGTTTACAGCTGACACTGTAATAATTTAACTATTTATCTGGAAAGATCAAGTTTTCCCTCCTTCTTGATTTGGAACAAAGACTTGAGCATAGGTCCATCACATCCTAAAAGAATATCTGAATCACCCACATATTCAGTACAGTGAACAAAGCCCTTTCAGTTCTCATTCTGAAGGTGCTCCACCTGAAGTAAGTAATTATACAGTCATAATTAACTAGCATTTAACTCTTACACATCTGAAGTTGGAGCCTTAACCAAGCAACTGTACAGTCAAACCCTTGTTCTTATTTAATTTTGTTCTACTGACTAGTCATTACATACACAACAGAAATGGCAGTAGGGAGAACAAGAAAGGCATGATAGTGAAGAAAAGTAAAGATGGAGCATTATGTTCAATAGCCCATTGATTGGGAAATTCAACTCACTTGGAACAGTTAAGACATTGATTTAAATCAAGACTAAGAGAAGACCTGCAAACATATATTCTATTTAACAAGTGAATTTTCTAGCCAATGAGCCATTGAGTAGAGCACTCCCTCTACCCATTTGCCTCTTGTGTAAAGCTTGGTATGGCTGATGTATGACAAGAACTTTGGCTGGATTTAGCCTCTGCGGAGATACATTGAGGCAAGGCTGATTTTGTGTTGAAACTTGTGTATCACTCTGGAACACATTACTGTCTATTTATCACCATATATGTATTGTAAATATAAGAAATATATAAATACATGAACCATATTTGTGTTCCTACTCCTCTGTCCTGGAGGCCCTTTCTATCTGACATAACCATGGGCATGGCAATACCTCACTTTCCAGTACTGCTAGGCTTACAATTCCAAGTTTCTTAGTTATACCCAGTTCTGAGCAGTTTTGTGCATGTTCACCAAAAGAAACAAGTACATGTGGACCAAAAGTTTGTAGGTATCTTGGGACTGGGCAGCAGCTAGATAACAATGCTGGAAAATTCAGTGATAGCTAAAGATTAGCTTAAACTAAACTTTTCAGGGTTTGTGCTTGACACTCATATGCAACTCAAATGATGTACATATCTAAGAGATACATATATATTAATGAGGAAATATTTTGTAAAATTTATTACAGAGATCTTCTGTTGTGGCTTAGTTCATCATATTATAATAATACCTTCATAAGAAGTTCAAGCAAAGTTTTAGAATAGCTTTAACCAACCTTTGAAAGAAACACAGAAATTAAGGTAAATAGAAACATTATGTAAAACAAAGAAAGTCTGTGAAAAGAGAAAAAATGTCCCAAATTCACAGGCAGCATCTTCAAGCAAAGCAGTTCATCACTGTGCTTCTGTGCAAAAGAATTTAAAAATAAATTTCTTAAGAAATTATCTATAAATAGAATAAACCCAAAGTTTTAATTCTAATTCAGAGTCCAAACTGAAGAAAACATAGATAATCAGTAGTTAGAGGAGGGAAAGTTACTCTTTATTTTTCTCACTGTGAATTATTAAAATACCAATGACATGTACATTCCTAGGAACAACACACATTTTTAATTTGATAGTGAAAATCTGGTAATATTTAATTATATTTATTAAAATAATATTAAAGAATATTAAAATAATATGCCTTTATACATGTAAACTTGTAAACTGTCATCCATGTAAAACAGAGTAATAAAAGCAACAAATGCAGACATCCATTCAGATTAATTGAGTTAGTTTCAATTTCCTTTCCTTGGTTCTTCCTCAGTTTTTATATTCAGTCTTTCCAATGTGACTATATTATGATCCACAATTTTTTTTGGCATCATTGTAATCATAAAAAATATAAAGTATATCTTTATAAGCAACATGAGGCTTAGCAGACCCTAGTAATGCCACATCTGCTTTAATCTTAGTCAATTCTAGCCTAAGACAGCATAGCCTGTGGTGTCTCACCTGAGTTTTCAGACACATTTCAGGAAATGCATTAGCTCTCTAAGTCAGTGAAATAAATTACAAACAAATATAGTGGTCAGTAACCAAAGAAAAATTTAGCCCTCTAAATGGGTTTTGACAGAAGCCCAAGTTGAAAAACCCAGTGGTACTTTATGAATGTCCCTGAACCACCAATCAATTCTACTGAGATGAGTGGTCCAATTAGTTGGCTAATTTTTGATGCCTGATACATGTATTCACAGTCAAGAAAAAAAAAAAAAGAAAATCATGTATCTAGGGGACCATTCTTCCTTTGGTCCAAGAAACTAGGGTCTACAAAACAACAAATATGAGAATATCATAATGTCAAATTCCACATCCTAATTTGAAACAAAAATCTCACAGTTACAAATACCTCATTGCTAGGACAAATTTGATACAAAGAAGTGCAGCTAAGACAGCTGACTACACTTCATTTTCAGGTGTAAATACAGGTAAAAAATTTTTGAATTTTTTGAAAGTGAATTTTTGAAAAGTGAAAATTTTTGTGGACATGTTTTTCATCTAGACTGAAAAAAACTTCATTTTATCCTGCCAAATTTCTCCTAAGTGCTACCTAGGTCATGCTCTGGTTTTCCAATATAGTACAGTTTCATAATAACTGCTTAAGCATGCGATACAGTATTAATCTTCCTCATGAACTCAGTCCAAACCAGTTTCCATGGAGAGAAATTAAGAGGTATGTACAGGCAAAGGAGAAAATATATGGCTAGCCAATGATACAGAAAGGCTCTTCAGGTACAGAAGGGCTCTTTAGATGGCAGCTATGGCAGAGAGGAAGGATTTTTCAGCTGAGATTGCAGATCTGAGGGGAGGGTAGCGTTAGACAGTAGGGAGGAGAATATATAAATATATAAAAAAGAGACATTTATGATGAAGTAGGTTTTGACATTATTTTAAAAAAGGCAGTTTTGAAATTGATCCAGAAAAGAATGGTGGAGGGCTGCTGAAGTGCCCAAAGTAGGAAGTGATTTTGATGTGCATGTGAGAAGGAAGCATCAGCATTTGACATATGGAAGGGGAGAGGAAGGATTGGGAATAAGAGTTTTGAGAGAAGGGGACTACAATAGTCTAGGTGAGAAGAGATGAAGACAGAAGCAAAAGGGATGTCTTGCTGAGGTGGAGATAGGAAGAGAGGTAGGCACTGGAGGTGTGAGAGAAAGAGCAACACTAGGAAATGTGTGGATTTTGGGCAGTGGGAATAAATGTGTGAGTAGTCCTAGAGGAGTAAGACTGATATTTAAGAATGTCTGAGACAGTAATGTTGCTCTAGGTTCACTGTCAATATTTTTTATCAGGTTGTAAACCTATCTATATAAAATGATACCATCTAAAACATGAACTTCTTTTAAACAATGCTCTGCTTATTGTAATAGTTTGTTAGCCAAGCAATCTCTGCAGTAGCTGCAGCTGTGACTTATTCCATCTCATCAGTAATTTTAACTCTTGTATAGTCATTAGTGTGAAGCTTTTCACAGTATTTTAAAATTATAACTATACTTTCCTCCTAGTTCTTGAGTTCCATTTTGTTTGCATGGACTATTCATCCTTTAACGTCTAAATAATTTGCCCTGAGAATCATCACAACATAGCTGTACTTTAGAACAGAAGACGTGAATATGGTTTTGATAAAGCTCTGCAATGCTTATTAAAAAAACAACAGAAAAAAAGCAATAAAACAATATAGCTTTAAACAGTTTGTGATTATCTATAATCAGTATCTTTCTCCATAATACAGTCCAAAAATACAAGTCCTGAAATAGTGTGCATCTCTGTGAAAGGGTGGCCACTACATGTCATGAGTTGTTTACTCCTCACTGTTTGTTGTGTATGGAGCATGGAGTAGGCTTTTACTTATGACTGCTTTAAACAGTGCCTTCCTGCCCTATGACTTTCCAAAAGACCCCAGGATGCACAGTAAAAAGCTCGATTTCTCTAAGCAACAGTCATTCAGACTGACAGCACCCATTCATTTACTGGAAACTAAACAACAAATATAAAAAAAAGACAAAAAAAAGACTCAACTGTTGGACTTACTGACTCCTTAAAGAGCAGCTACACTATCATTACCACCAAGTGCATACAACTTGGGCTTGATGTGGGCCTACTCAAAATTACTATTTGCTATGAAGGGGTGGCAAAGCAATTTATAAAACGATGGGGTAAAAGTAAGAGAAGCCCAATTAAAAGCTTTTTCTTTCTTTTATATGAAAGTGAACAGAGTAGGACTCTTACAGTTTGACCCACTTGTTATCTTGTACATTTGTCTCTATTAACAACTATTAACTGATTAGATTGCCCTTAGAAGTAATCATGCATTGTTAGATAATTGTATCATTGTGGCTTCTTACTGGGGAAAGGTATCACATCCAAACACTTAAGATAGATAAAACCAGATGGATGTAACTGTCTGTCCATCCATCTCTCCACTCAAGTAGCCTTTGGGTATTTATAGAGAATTTAAAGCAGTGGTGCATGTCATAAACAAAAGGGCATTTTTTAAAGAAGGAAAATACACTTAATTAAATAGATGTAAAAATTATTTTGCTGTCAACATCCACAATATCAATGATACAGTCATGTTGTGTAACCATTCCTATGGAATACTAGTTCTCAGAACCGTAATGAGTTGCTATTAGAGAAAGCAGGGATGTATTATTAGTATCCCCACAGAATTATCTTTTAAATTATTTATACATGCAACACTTTCATGTAATGGCAGTTTTAAACTCAAGCAAACAAAGCAAACCACACAATAAAGAGAGGGGAAGAGAATTGTACCAAAACCCCTTTCTGAATGCATATAGTTAGAAAGGCCAGTCAAATAAACTAATCAGATTTTGTTTCCTACTCAAATCCTCATGAGGTTTGCAATAGACAGCATCAAAGCTTTCTGGGGTTGTGTCACCTTGATAAAGGATTGAATGGCACTGTCTCTGTTTTATGTCTTACATCTAAAATGTAAAGGAATGCAACTTTATTTGTCTGGTGCAAGTTTACTTATTGTCTTTGAAATTCCGCAGTAGACCCTCCACAAAAAGCTTAGCTATCAGAAGGGTGCAAATAACACCAGTCTTGTGTTACTCTTATGTTCATCCCCTAGGCTATGGTGCTAGGTTTGCACAGGAGTTGGGAGGGCACTGGGGAGGACTGTTGTCTTTATACATTGTGCATTGCTGATTCAGCTTTCCACACTTGCTTTACTAATACACAGGGTAATGATTAATACTTTAGGAGTCAACACTTTTCGGAAAAATTGAGATGGAGTGCCCTTTTTTTGAGAAAAAGACAAGTTCAGCCAAACTCAAGTTTGCTCAGTGCAGAGAGGATTTGGATGAAATCGAAGAGAAAACAGCTCAGACTGAAGGCTCTAATGATCTCCTTCTGGTCTTAAACTGTTTGCATTTATGAACATATAAAGATCATCCTGTTCTTCACTTTCCATTAACCAATCTTAAACCTTCAAAACAAATTCAATCTGAAATCATTGCCTTACTAATTTACTGAGCAGCTAAATTTAGTTAATTTAAAAACAAATTTCTACCCCACAAAAAGGAAGAACATACATTTGGCATGTTCCACACCCCCCCCCCCCCCCCCCCCCCCCCCCCCCCCAAGGGATTATGTAGCTAAATACTCTCAGCTTTTTGTCAGTCACAGTACAAACAGGTTTTAAAAGTATCCGGTTATTCTGAGTGCCTCTATTTTTCTGGCCATTTGGATTAAGGTACCCAAAAGAAACATACAATGAAAATGGTGGCCTTCTTTTTAAGCAAAATGACCCTTACATGTACTAAAAAACCTAATCTGACTTATGCTACTTCAGTTGCACACCAGTACCCTCATTGATTACCATGGAGTTACATTAGTTTAAAATTCAAGTAACTGAGTAGCGGATCAGGTTCTATAGTCAGACATATGTTTTCCACTAGATAATGGCTACTTATATATTTATGAATTTTAAAATGCTTTCCAATTCAACTAGCATTGTTACTATGTGCAGGAAGTAAAGAAGTAAATTGCAACCAAGCTTTCAGGGGTTTATTCCCTGATGAAGCACTTGTACTGCTAGTGTCAGGGGAGGGCAACTGTATAGTGCCCACTACATAATAAATGACACTTGAATATTCTTAGAGTAACTACTGTGTGTGTGTAGTTTTAGGGACAGAGCTATTATCTGTTGTGTTTTACATTTCTAAATACCATACCATCATTTCTTTAACCCAGCTTCAAGGAAAGTTTCAAGGAGGTTTATAATAATTGGTACTCTGATTTATTCTGTCCTGATCACCCATAGGAACAGGGAGTACTTACAGGGCAATAAACAGCTTTCAGGTAGATGTGTAACTCCAGTGTCAACTGGAGTTATGCGCAGAGACTCAGAACAGAAATTGTATATAGCTCTCCATTCCCAAACATGACAGTCATAATAAACCTTAACCTTGACATTCCCTGCTTTCCTCAACCACAGCTAAAAATGCTACACACATTTATACCATCTAATGAACCAGACGTTAAAAGGAAGCCACAGATCTATACCAATAGATTATCAGGAAGAGAAGTGTGAATACTTGCTCATTGTACTATCATGGTAGTTAGAAAGAGGAAAGACCTAATACATCATCATCCTTTGGCAAGAGTAGGGGATAATCTACCAGTGGAGGTCCCACCATCTGCTAAAATAACAGCTTGTAAACTGCATAGTGCAAATGTATAATGCAAAATCCTAGGAGCCAGAAACTCAGAATCATTGTGAACCTGGAAAGAGAATGATGGATGCTTATTTTACTCTTTGGTGGCAACACAAAGGAAGGACAGACTATGGATTGAAGTAGGGGGTTGGGTTCAAGTGAATTGTGTCTGGTTTCTGAATCTGTCACATATTCTCTTCATTAACATGTAATCAATTAATTGTAGGTGATGACTCTAATTATGAAAAGAAGTGAGAGGGTGTAAGACTTGCTCTTTCAGAAACAAGTAATTAAAGAAAGAGTAGGAGGGAGTGAAGTTTAGAATTTATTCTTTTTCCACTAACACCTCCTCCAAGCCAGGGAAACCACCAGCATGGAAATGATAGCAGCCTGTAGCAGATAGTGGTCAGTAATCATAGAATCATAGAATAGTTAGGGTTGGCAAGGACCTTAAGATCATCTAGTTCCAACCCGCCTGCCATGGGCAGGGACACCTCACACTAAACCATATCACCCAAGGCCTCGTACATATCACCGTAATGAGCAAGGGCAAAGTAGGAAACTGCTTTTGCTATGCCTCGGAGACATATTCCATGCTATCCCTACAGTTTTACTAAGTAAATCATCAAGCCCTTAGTCTACCTGATGCTCAGTTTGCTATCGGTTAATGATATTAATTATTTCTTCCCCATCTCACCTCTCATTTTCCTTTTGTTGTCATGATACAATTTCTGTTGGTTTTGTGACAATTTGACTGTGATGGGCATAAAAGTATCTAGACACTAACATATCCATGCATTTACACTGCACAGGATTTACTTTCTTCTGAAATTCTGATGATGGTGGAAAGCCTGATTTAATGTCCTGGGTTCAGCAGTAGCAGTCATGTTTCTCCTTCTTGGTAGCTACAATTACTAGAATCTGGTTTACAATTTTTTCTGCAATTGTTATTCATATGTAACTTTTCAGAAGTCTTTCTTTTTTTTTTTGGTGGGGGGGAATAATTAGCCCAATATTTAAGAATTCTAATCTCGTATAAATGCTCAATCAAAACACATATTTTTCTGTGAGCTAATGCCTGGATTTCACTTTTGATTCTCAAAAGAATGTTATTGTTGCTGCAGGGCATGCAATGGAACATAAAAGAGCATTTTACCTCACTATTTGAATGTTTTTTTTCTTCTATTTTTTCTTTATTTTTATGTGTTTAATTGATTATTGTTGTCCAGGTTGTTTTTTTTTTCTTATCATCTTTATCTTCTCCTGTAAGCATGGATTTGCTGCTTTTGGAAAATCAACAAAAAGAATACTGTCCTCATTCTGTGCTTTTGATTTCCTATATTTAATTTCTAAATAAAAAATAGATGTTTCCAACTTCAGGACCCCCTCTTAAGTGACTAGTAAAGAGGATGCCAATTAATTGACTGTATGATGTGTATTCTGAGACCCACCAATTCAACTCTCACAAGGCACAAAACAAATGGTGGTAACTGACTTTTGGCAAGTACCAATATGAACTGGACTAGAACTCAGGGCTGAAATTGCAAATGTCTTTATATGTGAAATACTTCCTTATCCATGAGATAAACACTGTACCAAAGTGGTGGACAGACAAATCACTATGTCCTCATGACTGTCTAGGTTAATGGCTCCATCAGAGAAAGGGAAGACAGCAAAAAGAAATCCAACCCAGTAATCAGAAAGAAAATAAAAAAATCAACCACTGAAAGTGGGAGGGCATAACATACAGGGAAAGGAGGAACTTACTGTACTTCCATAGTGTGTACAGAACAGTGGGACATCTGAAGTGTTTGGTTGGGCAAATCCACATTTTGTGTTGAAAAAGTGGGACTTAAAACAGAGCACAATAAAATATGGAATCTTCACTATCATGGTTGAATAGGAGCTATTAGAGCCCCTGGTTAAAAAAGAGAAGATTGTTGATGAAGACTTCAGAAACTGTGGCAGCAGGCAAAAGAGCTATTTTTTATCTATTAGGATGAGATACATAACCTTCTGTGCATTTTGGTTCATCTCAGCACTGTGTAGTTTTTATCCAGGCCTATTTTCATGGACTTATTTTAGGTACATATCCTATTAAGCAAATAAATTTGAAATTCTTTGTAACAAGTGACTCATTTGAAAAAAAAACCAAAACAAACCTGTCAACTGTCTGATGAACACCATGGAGGGGAATAGCAAAGTCAATCCACTTTGGCTCCCAGTGGAAGAACCAAACTTCCAGAGTCCAACAAAAGAACAATAAGCAGAATTAAATATTAGGAAGAAATATTTCATTGTGATCATGGCAAGGCACTAACAGGTGGTGCCGAGAGAAGATGCGGCTGCTCCATCCCTGGCAGTGTTCAAGGCCAGGTTGAATAGGGCTTTCAGCAACCTGGTCTAGTGGAGGGTGTCCCTGCCTGTAGCAGGGTTGTTGGAACTGGATGATCTTTAAGGTACCTTCCAAACCACACCTTCTATGATTCTGTGATCCAGCGGTTTTCAGGGATCTAGTTCTAGGCCTATCAAAGGAATCGTAAGTCTGATTTTCCTGGGTTTGTACTATGCAAAGTCTCTCAATATCTACAAATCTTCAGTCTGTCAATATCTACTTCTCTTCAGTTACTTTGGGGCAAGCAGCGAGTGTCATCAAACCAGTATCTCCCCAAATTTTGTATCATATTTTACAGTAATGGAAATTGTAGGCCCAGTCAATACTGGGTCCTGAAGGAAAGTTATAAGTAGTAAACATAAATGCATCTGTTTTTTCTTTTAGAGAATTTTTTCTTATATGTATTTGAAGATTATAAATAAACAAATTATTTTAGACAATCATCATTTCATTGTCATGCCATTTTTCTTAACCTGGAGATTCATTGCAAAGGTGAAGCGTGTATGCCGGAGCATTTTCTGATCTGTTTGACAATGATGTTATTTGGTTGGTTTACAGTGGATGGAGACAAGAATATTGGTATCCTTTTCTGAGCATGCCAGTGTAAGCAAAGAGTAGCCTGTTTTCACTGAGACAATTCATGTTTCAGGTAGCTTGCATCCCCATAAATGGTTGCTTCTTGGGAGTAAGTTGCTGTACAAAGTCAGGGTCAGAGTAAGCTATTAAAACCAAGCATCAAGAAAACATGGATAAGGGTATTACTGGAGGAGAGTCTGTGAGAATATTTCCCTTCTGTATCATTACCACAGTGTTATATCCTGCATTACTACTGTACCATAGTTCATTTAAATTGGTGAAGTCACAAAATATACCGCAGACCATTCATATGCCTCAAAATTACTGGAGTATGCAGTCACAAAATCTGTGCCCTGAGGTTAACATAAAATACCTGTATCAAGTACATGTTTTGTAGTATGGCTTACAGATGTGTCTGCGATTTCACATAGTGGTGAAGAGTATTGAGGACTGTAACATTTCTGTGATGTTACAAGTGACGCCGCAGGTATCTGCAGTCACCTGCTATTCTCTCCATGTCATAACACATGAAGAAAGCAAGAGATGAGCAGAAATTGCCAGTCTTTCAACTTATCTACAAAGGTCCTTTCATTCCCAGTTTGCAGGAAACTACCATAACTTTACGTATTGCCCTGTAGATGCTGTTTGGGTAACTTGTACAAGTGCTATTTGAGGACTGATTTAAAATTTAGAATTGAAATGTGTGGAAAAACTCCAGCTCATTTCAACAAGCTTGGAAATGGCAACATGGACAATCAGAAGGAGAGACTAAATGAATGAAATCCCTCTGAAAACATGATCTTAACCCACCAGGCTCCAACCACTGCTTCACTTACATTATCTACATGGTGCTCAAGTGTGACTTTCTGGGAAAGTCAAGAATGAAGCAGCAAATCACATTTATGTTTAGGAGAAAAATATATTTTAAAAATTGGTTTTATATTATTTTTATGCTTCCTCACCTAACATATTTTAATGCTATTCTATTGTGTTTTATCTTGATCTATAATATGTTGTCATATAACACAAAAATATATTAGTATATTTTGCTATTGTTCACCCACATACCTTTACTAGTTTAGTGTTTAATTACTTAGTGTTTTAACACCTCTGTAGAAGCACACAGCTCCATCTCAGTGTTACAGTCTGGTGACTGCACACTGTTCACATGGTGAATCCTTTTGGTGACTTCACTGCTAATACTTATTGTCAGAAAGACTGTGAGGATCTTGTCAGGTGATTAAATAATTTAGGCTACAGATTTCCAAAGCTAACCATGTACCTAGAACAGACATGTGCTTTGTGGTATTTATAAAAGCAGGTAAGGGCCATTTGAAATTGACCCACTATTAAATGGATGTTGCCTACAGTGAGCTTCACATCTCACATGGAGATTCTAGAAGCTGCTGAATTATGACTGATAAGCCTACAAATTAGGTGTCCTGGACTATAGTTCTTAGCAAAAGGAAAACGAGAATCTTCTGAGTTGTAGGAAAAAAATGCAGTGAGCATCATCACATAAAGCTAATATAATACCATGTTTCAATGAAAAAAAAAAAAAAAATCAAACCTCATCCCAGGTTCATGGAGTGATTCTGAACTTATCTTTAATTTTGCATTACTGTCATGTCATATTCCAAAGCTGAAAGAAATGTTATAGCCAAACTGATACTCAGACCACAGCATTGCTTCTGGGTTTGTCTGGTTTTTGGAGAGAAACAAAATTTTAGACTTAAGTGGGAGTTTTAACATGTAAAAATAAACATTAAGGCATGTGGCTGAGGAATAAATCTCCTCCTCAGAACTGCTTTTATGCAAACACGACCATCCAGAACCTCAGTGTGCTAAAGACTGTTGAGACTTGCTCTCCCTGTTTTAGCAGTTTACTTAAGTGTGTGCCTGTCTATAAGAACATGGATAACTTCATTAACATGACTGAGAGTTAGGCAGGTGCTATGACAGACTAAAAGTCAGGTCTCATCTGAAGAATGGGTCTTGAGAGTGTGTGCTCCTGAACAAGTCAGGCAACAGTCATCTTGGCTTTTTTGTATCGACCTTTGGTTAAATTTAGCAATGGGATACCCGGCAAGAGTGAAAATTGTTGTTTCTAAATCAAATTATTTTAGCTTATTATAACTAAGGAAATAGACATCCATAATGAATTTTCTAAAAAATCTTAAACTAAAGATTTAACTCAGGAAAACCACCCAAGGCATCTGTGAGGAAGATAGCATCTAGTTTTTATCCAGAGAGAGAGTAAAGTCTGAGAAATGAGGGATCAAAAATAAAGCTAAATGTGTAAGAAGCAACCAAGAAAAGGCCTTATCTGGAACTGAATGACAGGCTTTTTCCGTGAGTTCAGCCCCCCTATATCTGAGTAATGAGACCTTCAAGGGGTCAGCAGGACTCATCTTTCCCTCCAGAAAGCGATGTTCTATGTAGAAATAAGCTCTGAACTAGTGTGCCTTCATTTCTCTCTCTTTAAAGCTCTCATTGATTGAACTGCTTGGCTTTAGTAGGCACTGAAAAGTTAAAGTTGGGAGAGAGAAAGACATCATGGAAAACACAAATGGACAGACTCACCAAATTCAAGACCTTCACAAGAGTACAGTGTAAAGGAAGTTCCACATGGTTGTAAAGTTAATAGAAAAATCCTAATTTCTTTTTGAATATATGAAACGGAAATATTCCAAGTGTATTCCAAAGCACTTAGTGGCTGGCTTACAGGATACTGTGTCCATCAACATGAAATATATAAATTTCTGAAATGCAGTGAGTGTTGCTTTTAAAATGTATTTTTGCCACGTAAAATGTCATTTCCTCCCTACACAGAGAAAACTGCCTTTATAAACTTTCAGGCTTACAAATGAACAAGACCAGACAATGTAAAGAGCTGTAGAAACTTTTTGGGTGTTGATTTATGTGAAACAAAGAAGTGAAATACAGCATATTTTATGCTGCCTGATAAAAGACCATAAAACCCCCTTCAAAATGCACTATTTTGAAATCCACAATGAAAAAAGAATTTTTTTTTATAAGGTCTGCCTCAGTGATAGTCTTGGCCAAAAAGAGATTTTTACCTTGCAAGTGTAATACATAATTTTGACTTGGGAAACTCTATCGACTGTGCTTTACATCAGTCATTGAATTTAGGTAAGGAATACAGAAGAAAAAGAATAAAATGAGAGAGCCAGTAGAAATGAAAGAACAATTGCAATCTGTTTAAGGCGCCAAGCACATTCTAGACTATAATTTTTCTGATTCTGCATAAATGCTCTTCTGTGATGATCCACATTTTTTAATTTCTTCTTCTGTTGCAGTTTTTAAGATGAAATGTAGAATTTTCTTGTTTCTGCCCTCTTTAACCCATACTCAGTGGAAGGTTAACTCAATCTCTCACGATTTTATTTGTTTTAAGTGGATAAGAATAAAAACACATAAAGTATAATCTAAATCTTCAAATTTCTCCCAGTGCTCAGTTTCACCTGGAAATTGCTCTTTTATCATTGGTAATGTTGAACTAATGAGCTCACTGTCCCAATTTTATCCTCCAAATAACAACAACAACAACAACAACAACAACAACAACAAAGAAGCTGAATTTTCAGACAGCTGTAGAAAGGTCTATCATTCTGGATTATTCACTTTTGTATACTGGTCACTAGACACAACTGCCTCTTTGAAAATTCTGACTCAGGAAGATTTTTGCCAAGCAAGCATTCCTGATTCTTCACTGACCCACATCTTGGGTACATAAACCACTTAATACAAAGGGAATATAAAACACTCTTGGTATACTCCTTGTTTAATAGGTATTGTAGGCTTTTGTGTGCATTGAGTGGGGACATGATCACACAATGTGCAGAACATCCACAAATCAGCTTTAGTCATATTTTTCTGAGCAGAAAAATTTTACTAGAGCATTTGCCCTTTAGGGATGTTATGTTCTTCAAGCACTTCTATTCCTCTTCACTTATTTTTGGTGCTAACTGGTAGGAAAAGCTAATTCTACCTTTACTTTTCTGTTGGGCCAGACTTTCACTTGTGAAAATCACTTTGGTATAGTTATGCTGATAACTATTTTAATGTTAATTTATGCTGTTTGGTAAGGTGTCTCAGTGTCCTGGAAAACACCTATCATAGCACTGCACTCCCAAGGAGCCTCCATACGAGTACCTGGATGCTCAAGAGGAACTGACTAAAGGAATTGAGGTTACAAAGAAGACACTTATTGCCAAATGGAAGAATATATTGACACTATGTTCCATCACAGATGAAAGCATCAGATAGATTACAGTTTAGGAAGCCAAGTTACCAGATTTCCTTATTATATGACATTTCTCCATCCAGCAGCACACCTTGAATTCATGCAGTCCAGTATGGGTGAGTTTTGAAACTTTTGAAATTTCACATGCTGCAGTACGTTTGAACTTCATTTCAGAGAAGTGAAAGTGTGTTTGCCACCTTACTGTGAACTAACTGCCCAGGGAAATAATGTTCAGTATAATAAGCATAAGCACTAGTACCTCACAGCAACTTGAGATAAGACAATTAGCAGCGATCAGCTAAAAAATGTTTAAATTCTGCAGACCCACTTACTTTGCTGTGTTTACACTGGGGATTAATTTGGCCAGTAACTTTGGATCATACCTGTTCATACCAGTAGATCTATGTGGTTTTGGAGCTGGGGTCTTAGGTTTGGGCTGACCTTTCTTAGTCTAGCTCAGAAATGTAAGTAACTGAAGCAATTAATACTATTTTTACTTAATACTAGTATTTTAACAGCCACAAGAATCTGGTAAAGGTACGGTATTTTTCACGCCAATTTTCAAATCATCTGGCTTTCCCTACAGTTTACAAATTTCCAGTTGCCCTGACTTCTAAAATATGGGCAGGGTTGACAGGTAGGAGTTTTTTGTTTTGTGTTTACCAACCTGATAGATCTTTTTGAAAAGAAAAGCCTACGTGGTATATAGAATTACAGTTCTTAAATAAATAATACTGTATAAGCTTCTCTTCCTACACTTTTTCCTTAGAAGTCTGTGGGAGAAGAGGGAAATGCAAGAATTCAATGAAACATAAGCAGCAAGTAAACCTTTCTATCCTCTCCAGTTACAGCAAAATAGGAAGGGAGCATCATTTTCAAAGGAACAAATGTTACACAAGACATGCCCTTTAAATCCTTTTTAAGGCTCTGTGACCTGTAAAACTATCTGCAATATCAGCAACAGAAAGCCTTCCACAGAACAAATGCTTATGTTTTATGTGTACTGTATTTGCTAATCATTAGTTCATAAGCAAGAGCAGATATACAGTGTGCTATAAATAATGGCGGGAATGTAAAAGCGAATTGATCTGTCTGGCTATCTAGTAATACTGCTGGCAGAGGACCAGTTTTGAATGGCTGCCAACTACCATAGACCCAGCCAGGGATTTGTCTAGGGGTCTTGCCCTGTCAGGCAGAAAACAGTCTTAAGCTGAGCTCCCAGAACTGTGAGCACCGCCTACAGCTCAACAATGAGCATTTCCTGCAGCGTCCCCTTTACCCACTTAGTTAAATAGCAGAAAACATGCACGAGTTACCAAGCTATGAAACCAAGCATCTAAAAATATTAATCACTGGATAGAGAGGTCAGCGTGCCTGTGAACTGAAGTGAAATACGTTGTTCAAATTGACTACGTGCACAGAGAGTGAGAAACTGGGAGTGAGATCCACACAGGCACACAGACACACACAAATGCGCTAAATTTATTCTTTTGCCAGAGCCCTTCAAGCATTCCATAAATGTACGGTAGTCACTGTGCCGAAATCCTCATGGGTGGGGTAGCAAACAGCCAAAAGAACGGAAGCATTTATGGTGATCTAGATATTTTTAAGAGGATAATTATGCTAAATAATGTGATTGTAATAGAAACAAATGGGGTGGGGCTTTATTACAGGAAAGAAAGGAGGTGGCGCAGAAGCAAGTCCTAACAGCAAAACTATTTCCCCATCTCCAGTGCAAAGGGAGCAAAATGGTGGGCTAATTTTCCCTTCTTCCTTTAAGTCAGTCATGCTGATCCACTTATTGCATTGCTTTAACTAGTTTTCCCTGTGTATAAACGTGGAAAGACAGCTCAGGCAGCAAACTCACCTCGGGATGCCTTGCAGGGACTCAGTAATGTGCCTGCTTGGCACTGTTTCTTGTATCCCTCAAGGCTGTCTCCCACTCTTTGTAAGATCAGCCCTGGCTCAAAAAAAAAAAAAAAAAAAAAAAAAGGAGGGGAAAAAGAAGGGCAAAAAAAAAAAAAAAGAGTCCCATCAAATGGTGCAGTTCAGCTACACATAATCTATCTTTGCTAGGTGACTCTGATTCACTGTTTAGCACAGAATCAGGGTTCCTCCATGCACACATGTGTGTGTATGCGTGCATGTGTGCAGGCAGACTGGTTATGTCTGTTCAGTATTTATATTCCTATACAAACCTATACATTATCTTTGCTCATAAAGAGAGGGCAAGTTGCTAATTAAGTACTAGTAAGCTGAATTTCTTCAAAGTGAAGCTTATAGATCAGAGACCACAGGACTGAGCTGCTGCTTTGGTTTTGAATTTGGCATTGCTTTATTGAATTTTATAAATACCAACTAAATTCAAACAAAACTGATTTAGATTTCACCTCATCACTTAAAATATATTTTGTAGAGTACAGCCGGTGCAGTAATCCTCTGCTATACTTTAATTTGGTTTTAATTTTATAGGCCCTGTTTTAACTGCATATTTCCAGACCTTTATTTCTCTCACAGCTCTTAGCAAAATGGTAGCTCATAAACACAAGCTCTGCTGTATAGACTTTGCATTTCATCTCAAAGTATTTCCTTTTTTATAGCCATGGTCTTTCCATCTTAGTGCTCTGAGCTTGGGTCACAAATCTCACTGCTATTCCAGTGTGTGACATCTTCGCTCGTTTGCCGCTGCTCATTAACAAACAATACTGCTGTGAAATTGGTTTAATGACAAAGTAATAAAATTGCTATTCTGCTCACAGATTGCCTGAGGCACTTTGAGCTCCTACAAGGCTTACTGTGGGTGCCAAGATACATTAAGCTGCTTATTCGTAAAAACTGCATCATCCGTTTTTTTCACAGGTTTTTTCCTTTCCCTATGTAGCCTCTGCTTCTTTTTATCTTCAAATAAAAAGATATATTTGCTTATGTTCTTCCATGCTGTCAAGTTTTTACTTTCATGCATATTTCTGGAAAATGAAAGTGTATTTCATTTCATTTTTCTTTTTAAAAAGGTCACTGTGTCCCCATTGCAAGGTTATTCCTGGACTCCGAAACCTCTGCAACGTAACATTAAGGGAGACTTATTTTAATATACATTATTATGTAATTGGGATACTGGATAGAGTTAGTCCTATTTTAGGCATAGCTGGATCAGAGAACTATATATAGAATGAGTTTCCTTTTTTAAAGCACTCATTTGTGCAATGCAACTATTTTCTGTCATGTTTTTAAGGCTGAAGCATTTTTATTGGGCTTTTGTTTTAAACACAAAAATAATTATATCATATCTGGTTATTTTTCATACCCAAATTCTACAAATAATAAAATATGGCAGAGTAATGAGAACCAAAAAGCTTTAGGAAGCATGTGGTTTTCATAATGAACTGCATGGTTTAGAAAGTATTCTTTTCTTTTTTTTTTTTCATTTCTGTGAGGCCCATACGGACCCAGAGATTTACTGCTGGCAGACAATGGTGAAACAACCCAGTTGCTCTTTGACAGGTGGACAGGTCCTGGTAATTATAGCCAGACATCTTAACACTACCAAGATGGTGTAAACAAACACACAGCCCTAATCAATATTACTTTCTTTCACATTTTAAACAAGCATGCTAAACATTTATATTTATCCCTTTTCATGCAGGAAGTGGCTGTAATCTCTAAACACTTCACTGCACTTACACACGTACATCCACATACACCTTTATAAATTACTTTTTAGGTGAAAACAATGGGGAAGAAAAAAACTATTTCTTATTTCCACCTCTATAACAAGTAATTTGACCTGCTGAATAGCTTAGGAAATGTGGTTTGGGTACCCGTGATGGTTAGCTAGCAGTGGAAAAACTGGTTCAGAAACAATAAGACCTGGTCTGAACATGAATCTCTCACACACCCCCCGCCACCCGCCTTCTCCGCTTCAAACCTCAGACTGATCCTTCTTTCAAATATCTTGTGCTTCGGGGCTTCCCCAGGTCAGATTCATTGCAGAATGTGTCTGACCTGAGGAAGCCTCAGAGCATAAGATTTGAATGTAGCAGGCTGATGCAAGCCCGGGAGAGACTCCCAGACTAGCTAGCACCCCTCAGTGGGATTATCCAAGGTAGGAAGGCCTACTGGAGGTCAAGGAAAGGATTTAAAAACACACAGAGGGAAGTAAGGGGTAATGGGAGTCACTACGGCTGAGTTGGGCTGCTGACTCTGCTCAGAGGTGGTCATGAATTAGGTTCTGGGAGCAAAATGGAAATAAAATGGAGTAAAGAGGAAACTGTGAGTCAGAGGAAAAGGATAAACTGATATTTAAGAGAATTTACATCAGTGCTAAGCAGTGGACAGGACCTCTAGAAGTGTGGGAATAGAAAAGCTGAGAAAAGCTGGAAATTATCCTGCTGATTGCATGGTTGAGGAGGAGTTAACATGAGGTTAAAAAACACATATCATGAAAGATTCAAATCAGAACCAGATCCTTTTGGTGCCTTCTATACATATTTTCCAACGTTCTGCTTCCCTGTGGCTCATTTCTGTGTCTAGTAAGAAGAGTATAAAAAGCAAGCAAAAAGTGATTACGGCCCCATGATCTTTAAGTCAGGTCTTTTTTCCTCCACACCAGGTTTAAGGCTTCCTACTGCCTGTTCTAAACTCTGCTATCTGATCTTCACTACCAACGAGTCACCCACAAACTATGTGTATTCAGAATATGTGGGTGTGGGTACAGTGGTGTGAGTCTTGGATTCACTGACTCGGCACTTACATGGGATTTCCCCACCCCAGAGAAAACTCGAGCTCCCAGTTTGTGCTCCTTTTGTGTTGCTGGAAGTGTTGCAAAGGTGCTCAGCAACTTCATCATGGGAATCAATGGAAGCTAAGCCCTAAGCAGGAGTTAGAAGCACACACGTTGAGATCAGAGCTTTCGTATTCAAACCAGGAGAAAACCCACAACACATCCACTGGAAATACTAATACAAGATTAATTAAGCTTCTGCTTAATTCTTTTGCTAGGCAGATTTGGGCTGATCTACTGTTCAAAGGGAAAATATTCAACTATATACTTATCCTAATGTCTACTGGAGATCCTGGAAGTACATATCAGGCCCCAAGGATACTATTCAGAAGCTTCTGAAGTACTTTCTTTTCCTGTGAAGTATATGCTCACAACTTGCCTATTTTTCTATTTGCATTTTTATGGATCAAATTTAGGCCCAAAGTTTGTGCTGTAGAGAGCATATGTATATCTTTTCTTGGACCCCTGTGTAGAGCACAAGTGCAATCCGAGAAAAGAATTTGGCCCATATGAAGGGATTGTCAGGTTTTAAAGATGTGGTAATTACAAGCACACAAGGAAGCCATGAAAGTCTGGATGAAAAATTCAAATGAGCCAGCAAAGACACAAATTTGGCTTTGAACTAGGAAAGCTCTTGCTTTGATCCTGATCCTTTTGGGCTGCAACCACAAGTACTGACAACAAGCCACATGTGTACGTTGAAGTAGCTGATGGGACTGTGTCCAGTGCCTGCTCTTGCTACCCTGCATGCTTACATCTGTGGATATTTTCAAATTTGATATTATTCACTTTATTAGCAACCAGTGGCTTGTGGGATTGTAAGCACTGAGGACTGCAAAACTGAAAGGTTAAGGGTTAGAGAAAGATGGTGAACACAGTGACACTGAAATTTTGAAAGGAAAATTACTGAGCCTGGGAACTACTCTACAGCAAGTATCTCAATCCTCCTTATCTCTTTCTTTCTCCAAATGGATAAGAAAATGCCTCTGGCCCTCTATAGGTCCTTAAGTTTAGTATATCTGTACTTTTCCAGACAGATTCAACACACCTCAGTTTGTTGTTTTAGAACAGCACCTAGGAACTTTCCATAGATTTGTTTTGAAAAGTTTCCTGTTTTTTTGCAAAGTGATAAACGAAGGAATTAATTAATTTGTAATCATTAGTGTAGTACTCCTGTGGCAGATAACTTGGGACAGAGTTTCTGATGCAAAACTGCTAGAAAGCGTGCTTTTATTTAAACAGTCTGGCCAGACATTTCCCTGACCATGGAAGAATACTTCAGTGTAACTGTAACTTTGGTGGGATAGCAGTGGGATGATGTGTGCCTCTTACAGCTACGTGCAACAGCAAGGGAAAGTACTGATGCAGAGAAAGAGAACTAGCTAGGAAGACCACTGCAGCCAGACACAGTCTGGCGTGACAGAGGCACAGCAAGGCTTGTCCTGGTTTGTCTTTGCAAAGGTCCAAAGCTCCCCAGGTCTGATAACTGTATTGAAGCCCAAACCTAGGAAAAATGGCCAGGTTGAAACAGGGGAAGGTGTGAAAACAAGCTTAACTTCCTAGAAGTACTTTTCATGAATTGTTTTCAAGCACAGGGAAAGAGACACATCCAAAATATAATTTGAAGCCCCATTCATTCAGTAAATCACATGGGACAAGGAGAACAGATTCTGTCTTTATACATGCCTGGTGTAACCTATACCAGACCAGGCCAGTCCTACAAGACTCTGTGTCCCAAGACCTGCTCCTGAAGCACAGCTCTCCCTCCTTTTCTTCCCCACTCCCCGCTCTAAGGGAGCAGCAATCTACTGCTAGCCCACACTAGCTGCAGATTATTCCAACATCTTTATTCCTCCCCCAAATCCGTTCATACCAGCTTGTATTTTGAGAGGGGAAGAATCTCCTCAAGAGATAACACATTGAAAATAAATGTTAGCTTCTATAAAAGGTACAAGCTTAAGTATGCCATGCCCACTGCATTTATTTAAGGATACAAGTTCCTTCAAGCAAAATGTCAATATTTTATTTCCCTCAGACTCTGAAATTGTGTTATTTTAGTTGAGGATTAAATCAGCTCTCTGGGTTTATTTGCTAATTGCAATAAACCTTCTCAAAAGAATGTAATCTGAAAGTTGTTTTAAATGCAGATGGCACTAAATTTTAGCCTACAGGGTAAACCAGAAAAATGTTTGCTAGGGGTTACTACATTTGCTTTCCCAAGCTCCCCAAGTATTATGTTTTATGAAGGACCATGTCATTCAGTTATACTTGCACCATGACAATGATAACTAGCATGGTGCCACGGAAACCAGAAAAATGCATTTAGGGTTGAGCCTATGCATCAGAGAACAGAATCAATCTTCCTAATTAACTGCAAATTAGCAATCCCAAAATGAGTGGGATCAACCTGTCTTCACTGGGCAAGAATCATGTTAAGTATATAGCTTCCTCTAAGTGCCTCTAAATTACATTTATGCCTGTATAAAGTAACATTCTTTTAATCTAATGCTGCATTAGTGTCACTGTTCTTAAAGTTATTGCACTGTTTTAAATTTCAGCAGATAGGCAGACAGATAGAAAGATAAACAAATTAATAGACAGTTATGGAGACAGCCTGATATTTTGTTATTCAGGGCTCAGAGTAGCTTATAAATCACACTGAAGCCACAAACAAGGTACTAATTAGCATAAGTCTCTGGAAAGAAAAGTTTCTGTTGAATGACGAAATTCTTTAAGGCCACTGAGCAGTAGCTATTAATAAAGATAAAAATAGTAAATGCAGAATGGAAGCTAAAATGCAAAAATGGGACAAGTATATATTTGATTAATTCCATCCCTAATGATCAAAATTGCCAAATAATGTTAGGCTAAAACTAATGTTACTGATACACTGTTTTTACTCTTTAGGGTGTATGATCAAAAAGATCTTGGGTATTGTGAGAGTACAAAGGACCGACCTTGGGTGAATTAGCTTAATTAGTTAATGCTTGTAAAGCACTAGATGGGTGTTAAGTATTAATTAATTATTAATTATTATTGGGTAAAGATGGGATTTGGAACCCCATTGCTCATACATGTGCCCATCCTTCGTGCAAGAGCTTTGTGGGGGCCCCCCTGGTCTCTGCTTGCCTGCGTTGTCTCACAAGTCTCAGCAGTAGTTTGGCAGACCCATTTGTGCGGACAGGGAGTAGGGGAGACATTAGGGAGCTTGTCCCAGCGGCTGAGTGAAAAGTTGGACAGAGAGACTTCATTTTCAGGTTTGTTAGTGTCTTGCTTTGTGATTTGATGAGAGAATTTTCAATTTTAAGCTGAGAAAAATTCTCAGTGCAAGTTCCTCAAGGAACTGAGGCTCAGACTCCAAGTTTATCTGCATGTAGCATGAGGTTCAAAAGGCTTTCCTTTCAGTGCTGTTGTGAAACTAGATGTTTTTTTCTTCTTCATCTTCTTTTGCCATTACCTAATAAAGGTTGTTATCTGTATCTTTTCTTAACATGATTTATACTGGTTAATACTTAAAGCGAATACTTGGCTTTTAAATTACAAAGGATCCTTGAAGAGCTCACAAAAAATGCCTTCTCAAAATTATTCTGAGACATCCTTCCCAGTCACCTTTGCCCAAAGCCATTCTTGATCCAATGTTAGCAATGTTCATTTCAGGGTTTTTTTTTCAGGGTTATTAAAATATTAGTTATTGTAAATCCCACTAATATATTGACTCTTAGGCTAATATTTTCCTTTAATTTTAGCATGATACATAGCTATTGGTAAATGACATTGAAAGGAATGTAACATTTAACTACATTTTACTTCACATTAGCATTGTCCAGTTTCTCATGTTTTAAATTTTTCTGCCTGGCTGCAGCCTAGAAGAAAATACATGCTGAAATAATTATATGAACAATTTAGATTTAAGCATATTGAATAGCAGAAGAGATCATGCCCGCCCATTTGTATTTTTTTTCCCCCTTTCTCATGCTAGTCTGGAAGATGAGTAATTTCTCTCCTTAGAAGCATACCTAATATACAAAGCTGTAACGCTTAGTAAGGAGTGCGGGGAGGAAAGCACTTTATTACTACTGTTCAAATCAATACACAAAAATCTCAGAATGATAGGGTAATTAAAACACGCACAAAGTAATTCATCAACAGCCTTTCACTTGCCTTTGGAACTGCCTTTCTGATCCCTGATGTTTTTACTTGGAGGGATTTGAGACAGCTCTCAGCCAGCATTTCCCACTTAGCTTACAACCCTTGTTTTCAATCACAAACAAGAAATTGTGTTGGCCTTGCAAAGCTTATTCTTCATGCTTTTTCATCCCTTCCCTGCTCTTTGTCTGATGTGAGATGCTACTAAGCAGTGAAATTTACCTAAGAGCTAAGGAAAAGGAGAAAAAGCAATCTGCGCTGTTTGACAAGTGAGAAGTTCAGCATCGGCTCAATCACTGATAATTTTATGCTGCTGGTTATTACACTTGGATTGTTTGTAAGTGTTCCTATTAAAAAATGAAATAACCACTCCTGCTGTAATGAATAGGCGGAAGAGTATTTGAAACATTTTCATGATTAAAAATAATATTAAAACTTATTTTGTCTAGTGGAAATGTTTCATTTCAGACTGGGGCTGTGAGAAGCAGCATCGCACCACAAAGCACCACTTCCTGGGCTCCCAGAGTTATGATAATTACCTTACTGGCATTCCTGTTTTGTTTCCCAGACCCCCAAATGTTTCTTTTCTAATGACAGAGCTCCAGTTGCGGCACTTAAAATTAACAGAGTACTTCTTAGAAAGCATTCAAAACCATACTGATTAGCAAAAATTTGAAGTATAACATGAGTTGAGCTTGGCTGTTGTTACAGGTAAGGACTGTGGATCCCTGAAAGCAGCACAGTTAGGTCTTCACAGGAGTTGATTGCGTATTAATGTAGCAGAAAGGCTAGGAATGATTTATACACTGAATAGGCTCAAGTTCCCGCAGAAGATTTAACCATATTTCTTTGCTTACACAAAACACAAACCCCCTGCATTATTTATCATTTGCCTTGTGATTACCTGCAAGCCTACAAAATCCTGTGTTATTATTTTGTGTTATGATGATGCACAGGGTGTCAGTTAAGAATCAGTCCCCTTGTGCTAGGATAAACATACTGATAAAATAATAGACCCCCACCCCAAAACTTTCCCAATCTGCATATCAGACAGAGCTCATAGGGAAATCTGAGGGGGTGGGGGTTATTTGGGAGGGTTAAGTAGCAATAAAACAATTTAGCATAAAAGCAAGAGTCACTTGCCTAACCAAAGACAGATGGGAGTGACTTGTAGGCACAGGTAGAGGCAAGCTTTAAGGAGGGATTTCAAAGGTTAGCTTTACATGATTGGCAGGGAAAAATCTCCGTACACATGATGTGGGACATTGATACAACCAAATAAAGCTGTAGTTCTTCTTGCTTTGATTCTTCAGTCACTGAATAGATAGATTACCAAAGTCAAAGGAAGAAGCACAATCGCCCATTTCATGAGGGCATTCCAGCCTTTCTCCAGGAATTTTAAAAATATCTATGCACTATTTTTGCCATTCTCCCTGACTGACAGAGTCTTGGTGGCAGCCACCAGTGCTGGAGGCTGCTCCTACCACCTTGTGCTAGCCTTAGCAAGAGCTTTACTATAGGATCACATTTGTAGTCAGCTGCTTTTTGGTGTTAATCTAACCACTCAGTTCTGAGCAAAATTTGCAAGAAAACTGAAACTTTAAAAGCACCTTACACCATTGCAAGTAACTAACTTCAACTAAAACACATTTATTTCAATGAGACCTAGTTACATATATCTGTGAATCTTTGAGCCTAAGTGCCTTATGCAAATTTACCTATATGATTTTTCCATAAAACTTGGGCTCCTAAGTCACTGTATGCTTTAAAAATGTATATTGTGTTTTCCTTTCTTTTTCTTGAACAAGATGAAATACAATACTCAACAAATTGATGAAAGGAAACCAGATTGGGCAGTGTATTTCACAGTTGCTAAAACCCAAACCAAATAATACCTGACATTTCTTGAATTTCTTAGCCTGAAAAATAACCCAGCTTAGTTTCTGATTTTCAAAGTTAAACATCCAGAATATTCACTCTTGGGATGAAAATAAGTATGAAAATTTCAGCCCAGAATCTAAAGATTCATTAAAGAAAGAGTCATTGAAAATAAGTGCTGCTTAATATGAGTATTTCATCAACTATTGCTGTAATATGAACAACTAATGACTAAGAGAATTATATAAAAAAAGAATAAAAATTATGAAGTTTGATGTGGTGACTGCAGTATACATTCTTCAGTAAGCAATCTTTAAATGAAATACTGTTTCTATTAGAAGATATTTCATTCTAGCAAGAAACTTGAAATCACAATTTCTTCAACCCAAAATAGCAACTTTGCTAACAGTCTTCTTGAGCCTTAAAAGCAACAACCCATTGCTGAAAATACATTTGTATTTCTGATATCTCTTAGTTCCCCCATGTAAAGAAGAGGTTATTGTAGTATTACCTAGCGTCACAAAGTATGACACTACTATTATTTCCATTGTTAGATGGAATAACTGAGGCAGAAGGAAGTGACTTGCCTAAGCAGCTCAAAGGCACAAGTAAATGCCCCATGTCTGCTGAGTTCCAGAGTACTACTCACTGGGCTACACTACTGCTTTTGATGGCTGCTATTACAGATTATCTTAACATTTGAAATTCTAGGTTTTCAATAACATAAATCCTATTTATCCTAGGATACACCTTATTTATTTGCTATTGCCTTATTTGGAACAAGTTTGATCTCTTAAAAATAAGCAACTTGTAGAAGTTAGTACAAAATCCATGCAAGTCTTCGTGTGTTGCAAATAACAGGAGTTGTATTCTTCCATAAATATAAATCCTGTAGAGGACAGCGTCTTTTCCTCTCATATGGAATCCTTTAAGACCTTTTGGTCTTAAGGATTTATAGCACTATATCTATGAGCTAGCATACTAAATTCTCCTTAATTCAGCAAATACTTGAGTAATACCATTGCAAAATTTTTCACACTTGCAACCACAACTGGCATGCTTTTCATGGAGTAAATTGGGAACACTAACTATAAGAGTACATATAGGACTTGTTTCACACCACATTCCCTAATGAACTCCTACAGCTATTGACTTCCTGTGACAGCCATTCACAAGGGCTGAAGCTGCTGTGCCCTCCTGAAAGCAGAGGTTGGTTTCATTAGCTCTGTGATGCACTAGAAGGTAGGGCACAGGGACAGTCTCAGGTAGAATAACTCAAAGTGTGAATGTACATGATATCAGCTGTTCCTTAGTAATGAGCTGTGAATGTTCTCCAGAACAGGAAATCAGATTTATCTCATCTTCAAGAGGTAAATTTTCTCAGAAATGCTGCATTTGCCATGGAGAGAGCACATGCATGTAGGCAATTACCACAGAGTGGCTGACAAGATACAAGTGCACATTATACTTTAATTTATGATAAGTTGTGTGTCTGTAACCTGTAGTGTGAATCTCCTAAGATGGACAAGATTGCACTCAAGACTGAGCCTGCTTTGCTGGCACTGTCACCTCCAGTGACTGTAATACAAATGCAGTCAGGAAGTGGTGGATGAAGTAAAAGACAGAAGAATTTCTCAATTTTTTATTAGTTGGATTCTTCAGATTCCAGCAGGGCCAAGATTTCACCTAGCTGTGCTAAGAATGAGTTTTTAGGATCTTGATCCTATTTCTACTCAGGATGTGGGTAGACAACCATAGGCAAACGATTTACTATTCTTTAGTAAGAGAGCACTCACTGGCTAAACATCAGTAAGTGACTGGCAGTCCACTGCTAGTCTAATCTTATTACACAGTAAAATAACTTTGCATAGATCACTTCTGGTGGGATAAATACAAGAGGTAAGTTGAGGAAAGTACTATCTAACCGGGCATCAGGTATGAAAGACAAGTGAAGAATGTGCATGGAGCAGTGTAGGGTGCTTAAGAGTTATTGACAAGGGATGCTACAGTCTCATGGACCCCTCTCCATGGAAACAACTTCTCCGGGTAACCTGATCCAGTGCTTTACCACCCTCACAGTAAAGAGCTTCTTCCCTATATCTAATCTAAATCTTCCCTCTTTCAGTTTAAATTTGTTAACCCTTGCCCTATCACTATATGTCCTTGTAAAAAGTCCCTCTCCAGATTTCCTATAGGCACCCTATAGGTACTGGAAGGCTGCAATAGTCTCCCCGGAGCCTTCTCTTCTCCAGGCTGAATAAGCACAACTCTCTCAGCTTGCCTTCATAGGAGAGGTGTTCCAGCCTGTGATCATCTTTGTGGCTTCTTCTGGACCCACTCAAACAGGTCCACATCCTTCTTATTTTGGGGACCCCAGAGCTGAATGAAATACTCCAGGTGGGGTCTCACAAGAGTGGAGTAGTAGGGGAGAATCACCTCCCTTGACCTACTGGCCATTCTCCTTTATAGATATGTCCACAGAGCAAGTTAACCTGTGATCAACACTGCCCTCTGAAAGTGATTTTCTCCGTCTGTGTTGATTAGAAGTGGGCAACTATGGCCCTAATTTAAGTGCCCACTTAGCTCTTAGTGCTAGATTGAGTAAGTGTGGACCACAACCAAGAAAATGAACCAAAAGCATAGGTCACATTTTGCAAGGGGTAGATACTATGTGGACCTTAATGTAGAGCAGAAGAAATTTAGTAACACAATATCAAACTGGGGGCCTCTTCTCACAGGCAAATAAAAAATAGACAGGCATGGTCTCCTTCATGCCAACAGTTTCCAGAAACAGACACAAGAAATATGGCAAAGGCAGGAAAGGTAAGAACTAATCCCCACTTTGCAGTATTGGGCTACTGCAGTAAACTGTCCCTGGAGAGACAAATCAAGTTCATTTCCTTAGGGATTAGCCTGCTGCAATCCAGAAGGAGGACCATAGACAGGCAACAGATCAATTAAGAGAAACACCAGATAAACAGGAAACGCTGCATAGCAAAGAAGGCATGGACCTACAGACATAATACTTACATACAAGCCCAGCAATAAAATCAATACATAAAGCAATAGCTAAGAAATGGTCATTCAGAGCTCATATATAGTATTTGAAAAGAATCATGACACTACTGAAATGACAGAAGGTAACTACAAAATATCACCCAGAACTACCTGCCAGTACCAAGAAAAGGAAGATTTATGAAGATCCATAGTTACCTTCAAATTGGAGCTGCCTTCACCTGATAAGACACATATAAACAGTACAGAGTTTCAGCATAAAAAAAACCCAACAGTATGAAGACTGCAGTTAAGTAGAATGAGAAGGGAATATCCAGGGAAATAAGAATTGGAAGACTTGCTCAAAACTCAGCACGCTTGAGGTACTTCAATGTCTCAGAATTTGCAGAAGATGGCATGGATACCATGTCTCTAGATTAAGCTATATGCTAGCAATTTCAGGTCCTCAGTTGAATGCTTATTGGCACAAAAGTCACAACATCTAGTAACTGTTAAAAATAAAAAAGTAGTAATTCACTGGAACTCAGAGGAATAATCACAGGTTGTAAGCAGAAAGAGTTTGGAGATGGCCCCAGGAAGTCATTCTGCACTACTCGTAGTGCAAAGCCTTGCTGTTGCTACAGAAGGTCTGTAAATAGTTCTTCTGATGCAGAGCCAGATTAATCTGGGGAGCATTTTATGTACTAGCACATAGTACATGAAACAGCTTCATACATTCCCCAGCCAGGACAGGGCTAAGCAATCTCCTGCCATGCCATGCAAGTGCTACGTCATAATTCAGTCATTAGGAGGTGCTTACAGAGTCAGGACCCGTCAGCAACCGCTGCTCCCTGGAGTCAAACCGTATCACCTCTGTGACATATCAGAGCATCAAAGGCTCATAGTGTGCCCCTGGGCCACTCCCAGATTCAGGTCTTCTGTGTGGCAGTACTGCTAAACCACTGAGATGGATTGGCTTCAGCTGTCAGAACTGGGGTGTTTTGCTGTCTGTGTATAAAAACACCATTTTCAGGCTGTCTAAAAAAATAAAATTATATAGGGAGTGGGGGGAAAGAAGTGCAAAATGATGCTTGCACCTCAAATAACAAACTAACCAGTCATAGGGGAGGCCAGATGTCACTTTTGACATATTATTTAGCATCTTGGTCATTGTTTTATTCTTTTATTTTTCTAGATAGATGCTGTTTCACTAATTAAGAAAAATGAAATTTCCAGTGGCTGGAGTTTAGGGGTGGCCTCCTCTGTGAGCCAATCTCACTGTTCTCCATGAACAATTTAAAAAAAAGAATCTAGTTTGGCTTTTGTTTGCTTTTTTTTTTGTTCTTTTTTTTTTTTGTTTGTTGTTGTTTTTAATTGGTGTTACTTTGTCTAGTGCACAAACACATATGGCTTTAATTTAGTGAACTCCAGTCTTCCTCTTGTGGCACACTGATAGGATAATTTTATTATGAGTGGAACATTGACTACAGGGAGTGAGGGAGAATCTCAGAGAACCACACATAATTCGGTTGACTAAATGCAATACTTGCATTATATCTGTAGGTAATGAAAACAGTGCTGAACACTGGCAAAGCCTAAACCATTTCTGATTCCAGCTCCTGTCAAAAGGCCACCCCATAAATCATACCTGAATTTTATTTAACGTCAGGAGCCAGTAATCTGACAGAGTGCAATGAGGTGTTTGGACCAAAAGATGTATACCAAGTCATGTATGTGCTCCATAGTCCTTTTAATCACAGGGTCACATAATCCATCTATGGATTTTAGTAAGTAACTTATTATGTTCCCTTTAATGTTAATTATTTTACACATCACTTGATCCTGGTTTATTGACACTCTTTTAATATCTTTATCACATAAAATTACCAGTATAGCCAATCAGTATTAATTATAAATGCATAGCCTGTGGAGAGATTCTGCTATTTTCTTTTCATGCCGAAACATAAAAGACACAACAGGGTCAGCATCACATTAGACCTTGATTATTTTTGCAATGCAGCCAGTCTCCAAGCAGCCTTGTTAGTGACAGCAAGGTCAGTGAGCAGTTACTGACGATTTTTGATCAGGAATTTTCAACTGATTTTAATTATTTTACTGATTTTGTTTCTGCACCTGAAGAGGGGTCAGATCCAAAACAGTTTGGGGTTCATTCTGCTGGCTGCTGCCAGTCTGTAAGGGAATGCACAAATACCCTGCAGGAATGTGATCTGAATACCTAACCATTACCTATACAGAAAACAATACAAATATGTTATTTTAGTTAAAGGGAAATGGTTTTCCTGGTTCCAAAAGCTAGTATTTGCATCAAGTTTTTCATCCTCTTTAAAAATTGTCTCAGTTACTTACATTTTAAAGGAATTTCAATTAAAGCACATGCTGTTAAACATTATAAAAGAACATAATAATGTAATTTTAAAATACAAAGTTTTAATCAAATGCATATCCCTTTAACTACTCCTTCTGTAATAAGAATACCCGGGTAACTATAGACCGGTCAGCCTCACCTCCATCCCTAGGAAAGTGATGGAACACCTTATCCTTGGTGCCATCTTAAGGCATATCAAGGATAAGAGGGTTATGAGGGGCAGCCAACACGGCTTCACCAAGGGGAAATCATGCTTGACCAATCTCTTAGCCTTTTATGAGGAAATAACACGGTGGATGGATGATGGCAGAGCGGTGGATGTGGTCTACCTTGACTTCAGCAAAGCATTTGACACAGTCTCCCACAGCATCCTCACAGCTAAATTGAGGAAGTGTGGTCTGGATGATCAGGTAGTGAGGTGGATTGTGAACTGGCTGAAGGAGAGAAGCCAGAGAGTTGTAGTCTATGGGGCTGAGTCTAGTTGGAGGCCTGTATCTAGTGGAGTGCCTCAAGGGTCAGTACTGGGACCAGTGTTATTTAATATATTCATCAATGATTTAGATGAGGGAATTGAGTGTACTATCAGCAAGTTTGCTGATGACACTAAGCTGGGAGGAGTGGCTGACACGCCAGAAGGCTGTGCTGCCATCCAGCGAGACCTGGACAGGCTGGAGAGTTGGGCAGGGAATAACTTGATGAAATATAACAAGGGAAAGGGTAGAGTCCTGCATCTGGGCAGGAACAACCCCAGGTTCCAGTATAGGTTGGGGAACGACCTGTTAGAGAGCAGTGTAGGGGAGAGGGACCTGGGGGTCCTAGTGGACGACAGGATGACCATGAGCCAACACTGTGCCCTTGTGGCCAAGAAGGCCAATGGCATCCTGGGGTGTATTAGAAGGGGGGTGGTTAGTAGGTCGAGAGAGGTCCTCCTTCCCCTCTACTCTGCCCTGGTGAGACCGCATCTGGAATATTGTGTCCATTTCTGGGCCCCTCAGTTCAAGAAGGACAGGGACCTGCTGGAGAGAGTCCAGCGCAGGGCAACTAAGATGATTAAGGGAGTGGAGCATCTCCCTTATGAGGAAAGACTGAGGGAGCTGGGTCTCTATAGTTTAGAGGAGACTGAGGGGTGACCTTATTAGTGTATATAAATATATAAAGGGGGAGTGTCACGAGGATGGAGCCAGGCTCTACTCAGTGGCAAACAATGATAGGACAAGGGGTAATGGGTACAAACTGGAACACAAGAGGTTCTACTTAAACTTGAGAAGAAACTTCTTCTCAGTGAGGGTGACGGAACACTGGAACAGGCTGCCCAGGGAGGTTGCGGAGTCTCCTTCCCTGGAGACATTCAAAACACGCCTGGACACATTCCTGTGTAACATTATCTAGGTGTTCCTGCTCCGGCAGGGGGATTGGACTAGATGATCTTTTGAGGTCCCTTCCAATCTCTAGCATACTGTGGATAATGTTTCACTTTGTCCACTTAGGATAAAAGGGTTTGCATTTCTTGGAGGAAGGTGGATCTGATCAGTTTATCTTGAACCCTGTCTCATTAATTTTTCTCATGAGCATTTGCACAAATTAATTTAGTTGCATGAAAGTTTGTGGATAAATTCTTTCCAAGCCTATCCGCTTAATAAAACAGTGGATTTGGGGATGGAATGAGTTGGTGGAATCGTTACTAATATCTTCCTGGATTACCTTGACCGTTTGAGCTGGCAGACTTGTACCTGTGCACCACGCACTGTGCTTCAGCAGTCTCCGAAGAGGAAGACTAGGCAGAAGCTATGCTAGAAGTGCTCATGTTAGGACTTTCTCATTGCTGGTTCAGAGCCGGCATAAGCCCATATTCTTAAAGCTCTCTACCTTATTCTACTGCTGGCTTGCTCGTTGACATGCTGATAATGTATGAAGGCAAGTACAACTACTGAGCTGCTTTAGAAATAAGAAAGAAGTTCAGATTTCCTGTACTGTCTTTTCCCTGCACAGTCAGAGTGAAAGCTTAAGGAGTCTTTAATTGAAACCTTCCAAGCAAGGGATGAACAAATATCCCCATAACATAGTTACTTAGTGTTTGTGAAAATAACACTGAGTATCTGTCACAAATAATAGCAAAGTGTCGATTGAGGTGAAAGATAACAGGTACTGTTGAATCCACAGTCACATAGGCTTTGCAGTTAGAAGGCTGAGCTTCACATGGAGAAGCAGGATATGACGATGATGCTCAGTGCTCATGCTGCACAGAGATCTCAGTTAGAGTAAAAGCTGCTTTGCCCTGGCTGGGCTCTGGGATAATCATAATGTTGACTCAAGGATGCCTGTCCTTCAGCTTCCTGACTTAGTCCTTGAGCACAAGACTGGTTCCCCCTCTTGTTGTTCTACAGGGCCATGTACTAGGATATAGTTATTTCACTAATTTCTGATAATTCTGATGTATATGTTTTTGCCAACTTGCCTCTTCCTAATTCAGTAGGTTGTTCCTACAATTTCCATGAGAAAATGAAAACTCGATAACGTCCTCCTTTTGTTAGTAAAACTGTTGTACAGCTACTTTAATAGAAACAGTGATCAGAAATCAGGTGGTGTGGCTTAGGCAACCAATAGAAAGATGAGAAAAGTGAATAAAGGTGCAAAAATCATGGACTGATTTTGCAAACAGTCCTAGACTCAGATTCTTTACATGAAACACTAACTGAGTCATCAACAAATTTGTGAGAAGGAAAGAAAACAACCCTGCCTGAATAAACTACTCAGTAGGAAGAGATTTCCTAACTCTATCTGTAACGATGTGCTTCCATTATTTAAAAACTCCTGGGCAAAAATGAGAGTATCAGGAAATAATTGACCCTGCATGGTCAAATTACTAGTCCATATTAGGAGGGGAAAGACAAAATGAAGCAGGGTTTTGTCCTTCACCCTTCACAACACAAATCCCACCTATTGAATCACAGAATCACAAAGTGCTTTGTATTGGAAGGGATTTTAAAGATTATCTAGTTTCAACCCCCCTGCCATGGGGGTTGAAACACCTTCAACTAGACCAAGTTGCTCAAAGTCCCATCCAGCCTGGATTTGAACACTTCCAGGGATGAGGAGTGTAACTTCTCTGGACAACCTGTTCCAGTTCCTCACCACCCTCACAGTAAAGAAATTCTTCCTAATACATAATCTAAGTCTCCCCTCTTTCAGTTCAAAATTGTTTACCTTTGTCCTATCACTACACTCACTGATAAAAATCCCTTGCTCATTTGTCCTGAAGGTCCTTGTCCCCTATAGGTACTGGAAGGCCACAATAAGTTCTCGCCAGAGACTTTAGAGTAAACAAGCCCAACTCTCTCAGCTTGTCATCACAGGGGAGGTGCTCCAGCCTATGATCATCTTTGTGGCCCTCCTCTGGACCCACTCAAATGGGTCCACATCTTTCTTATTTTGGGGACCCCAGAGCTGAATGCAGTACTCCGGGTGGGGTCTCAAGAGAGCAGAATAGAGGGGGAGAATCACCTCCCTTGACTTGCTGGCCATGCTCCTTTTGATGCAGCCCAGGACATGATTGCCTTTCTGGGCTGTGAGTTCACATTCCCAGGTCATGCTGAGCTTTTTGTCCACCAGTATGCTCAAGTGTTTCTCACAGATCTCCTCTCAATAGGCCAGGGTCCTCATGAGATTTCAGGATGGTGAAAAGCTGGAAAACGCCATGGTGGCTGATGTTGCTTTTCAGCAACACACCTCCATTCACTGACTTGAGAGAGAAACTGCATCTTTTGTCAAGCACCTTTGAATGATGCTCTTTCTGAACTACAGGGCACTTCCTCTCATAAGTAGTGTGCTGAATCCAGCATGCTGATTTGACATATATTTATTTCTTTACCTTTTGCCACATTTGCATTCTGCTTTTTTGAAGTAAAAAGCTAATGGCAACTCATGGCACCACCACTCCCTCGCTAATTGCTCTTGAAGTTTTTTTGCTTATCAGTGTTTTTCAAGGAAGTTCACATCTCAAGAGGTCAACTTTAAACAGACTGAAACATCAGCTTAGAGTGACTAATATAAAAGATAAGATGGTAATGCATCAAAATACAATACCTTTCTTTTGTTTAGAATCATAGAATCATAGAATCGTTAGGGTTGGAAAGGACCTTAAGATCATCTAGTTCCAACCCCCCTGCCGTGGGCAGGGACACCTTACGCTAAATCATATCACCCAAGGCCTCGTCCAACCTGGTCTTGAACACTGCCAGGGATGGAGCATTCACAACCTCCCTGGGCAACCTATTCCAGTGCCTCACCACCCTAACAGGAAAGAATTCCTTCCTTATATCCAACCTAAACTTCCCCTGTTTAAGTTTTAACCCTGTTACCCCTTGTCCTATCACTACAGTCCCTAATGAAGAGTCCCTCCCCAGCATCCCTATAGTCCCCCTTCAGATACTGGAAGGCTGCTATGAGGTCTCCACGCAGCCTTCTCTTCTCCAGGCTGAACAGCTCCAACTTCCTCAGCCTTTCTATACCTGGCAAGGTATAGAAAGAGGAATAAAACCTGCTCATGTTCCCAACCAAACACTAGAACAAAACTGGTCTTGGATAAGGGCTGTAATACAGCAGCAAGTCTGAACTGAATGAATAGTCAGCAACAATGATTATGAGTCACATACAAAGAAGGGAATATGTTTTCTACTACAATCACAATAAAACAATGAAGCAGGAAATGGAACTTGAAGCAAGCACAGCAAAAATGTTCTGAAACAGAAATTTTAAAGCAGAGCTTTCTCTGTTTTCTCTGCTGATAGTTTTCTGTATTTTTTTTTTAATGGAGGAAATTTGGAATTGTTCACATTGAAAAGAAGATATATTTCTCTCTTCACTGGTAATCTATGAGATCTCCTGCAAAAGAACTGGAACTATGACTAGGAAAACCCCTCCTGTCATGCAAACTCTCTCATTCTGACATTTTTCTATTTCCAAAGCTCTTCAAACCTTGTGAACCTGCATAAAATATAATTAAAATAAATCTCAAAAACTTATATTAGATTTTCATTTATGAACTGTGAACTATTTATATTAACAATATGATTTCACTCCAGTGTGAGGTGTCAGGTAAGTATTACTAGACCCTTTCTACTGCAGAGAGGAGAACTGAATCAGAGGAATTAACTCTCAGAGCAGTGACTAATTCTTACATGCTTTGAATCTCAAGGATAAGCCAAGGAGAGCTATTAGAGTATATCATGCCGGGAGAAATAAAAAAGCTTAATCTTTTGGAGGTTCTTCAATAAAGGGTCCAGACCCAGTGCTATATCCTTCAATTTCATCCCTTCCTTGCGTTTCAGGCTAGGACCAGAGGAGGGGACATAGGTGATGAGGTTGTTAGGGAGTTCACAGTGGACCTGTTTGGGCTGAGAGAGCTGAGCAGGCTGGCATCATGAGCTATCAAGAAAAAACACCACAGAGGAGATACCTCAAGAGGGAAATTAAAAAAAAAAAAAAGTGGGAGAGGAAGAAAATTCACCTTTATTGTGTGTTAGAGACTTAAATACTTGAATAGATTCACACAATCAGGCAATGTCACAACCAGAAACAAATTCCCTGTCTTACAGGCACTGCCTCAACTACAACTTCATTGGAAATCTCCAAGGAAAAATAGCGAGGCAGCAATGAGACCCAGTGGCTGTTTTCTGGAGTTTTACCTCATTTCCCTACCCTGCAGCTTGGCACTGTCTCTGCTAACACAAACTAACCTTCAAATATAAATAGTAAAATATTAGCAAATCCCGGGCTGCATCAAAAGGAGCGTGACCAGCTGGTTGAAGGAGGTGATCTTGCCCCTCTACTCTGCTCTCCTGAGACCTCACTTGGAGTACTGTGTGCAGTTCTGGTGTCCTCAACATAAAAAGGACATGGAACTGTTGGAACATGTCCAGAGGAGGGCCACAAGGATGATCAGGGGACTGGAGCACCTCCTGTGTGAAGACAGGCTGAGGAAGTGGGGCTGTTCAGCCTGGAGAAGAGAAGGCTGCGTGGAGACCTCATAGCAGCCTTCCAGTATCTGAAGGGGGGCTATAGGGGTGCTGGGGAGGGACTCTTCATTAGGAACTGTAGTGACAGGACAAGGGGTAAGGGGTTAAAACTTAAATAGGGGAAGTTTAGATTGGATATAAGGAAGAAATTCTTTACTGCAAGGGTGGTGAGGCACTGGAACAGGTTGTCCAGGGAAGCTGTGAATGCTCCACCCCTGGCAGTGTTCAAGGCCAGGTTGGATGAGGCCTTGGGTGACATGGTTTAGTGTGAGGTGTCCCTGCCCATAGCAGGGGGGTTGGAACTTGATGATCTTAAGGTCCTTTCCAACCCTAACTGTTCTATGATTCTATGATTCTGTGATTCAGATGGTTTCTCTTCTACCCTAAGTCTTTTGGGTGAGCAGCAAAGGCTTGGCAAATGTCTTCTCAAGCAAGCCAGTTTAGACTTATTGCTGTCACTAGGGAACAAGTCTCTGGTGAAACACTGCCTGCAGTGCTAGCCCAAGAGGAAGGGGACCTTTTTGATGAATCAAAGTGCAGAAAATTAATGGGGGGGGGGGGGGGGGGTCGGAGAGGAGAAGATGCTTTCAGCACATGGAGTCTAACACAAAATATACTGTGATAACAATATGTTTCCTGATTACAGAATTATTTCTGTAGGTTTGGTTTCTCATAACGGATAAACCTGCCAAGCAAAAGAGAACTGAGCAGATATGGTCTCTATTACAAATAGTTCTACACTATTAAGTGCAGAAAGAGGGATCTGTGCCCATTTCATGATTTGTAGACAGTAGGATTTATTATCTTCTCTCCTGATGGGTGGGAGAAGGATAATGAAAATCCCAATTATCAAGAGGAATGGAAAGCTTCACTGTATATCTGAATAGGGCAATTAAATAATCAGTGATTTTTGAACAGAGCAGTAGTGTATATGCTGGGGATGACCATATTTCTCCCCCTCCCCAATAAATATGGCTACCTGCCTATTTTTGTGTGAATTTATTTGAATCATACAAGCTTGGTACATTGCTTTATTGTTCTTCATTAAATGCAATCAGAAATATGAATCAGATATGACAACACTTCAAAGAAACATGTATCCTGTGATAATATAGTAGAGGTCCTTATTTCAGACTTCACACAGTAAAATGATGAGGCACAAAGGAGCTAATGCAGTTGAATTTTGGGGTTTCTTTTAAATTCCTACTTGGAGCTGCAGTCCTTTCCCCATTCCTTCCTGCTTTGTTTACTTTTAAAAGACCCTGGTTGTTGAGTTATTCGCACAGTATTGGAGCAAATCTAAATTTCTGTAAAGAGCATTATTTTGAGCAAGGATTACTCTTTCCAGAAATGCTCATCTGACACAGCAGGGGACAGAGTCACAATGCTATGGTACTATTGGAATCGTATTTTAGCGTCAGAATGGGCATTTCAGCAAACACTCCCAACACTTCTAAACACAGGAAGCTGGTAATGCTGCCTCTCTTTCCAAACACAAGTGGCACAGTTGCACACTCAGCACTGATACATCCAGCTTCCTCCCACACCTAATTCCAGACAGAGAGATCTTTTTTTCATGCTTGCACCAGTGCTAATCAGGAAAACTGCACTAAAGCCAGTGATGTTTCACCAGCAAAAGCAAAACTGCAAGTAAGTGGAAAATCAAGTCTTTTTGAAATTCATTCAACTTACTCTACAATCTTTCTGGTTCAACCTGAAGAACATGATTTTTGAAAGGCCTTAACCTGGCCTCTCTTCCTAGAGGTGCAATTTTGCATCTGCAGTCAGCTAAAACCACAATTAATTACAGTCATAAGCCCTGCCAATTACACATCCAAATATCTGATTTGTGGAGCAGTTGGGTAGTTAGGTAACAATGCTTCTCTCTCTTTTCTGTATTTTTTTGTTTGTTTGTTTTCTTCAAGAAATTATGGTATCACTGTAATGTCATGGAGGAGAACTATGAACTAC
Source organism: Pezoporus occidentalis (assembly GCF_034315485.1). Lineage (NCBI taxonomy): Eukaryota > Metazoa > Chordata > Aves > Psittaciformes > Psittacidae > Pezoporus > Pezoporus occidentalis. The sequence goes on along the minus strand of NW_026913964.1, from coordinate 6,134,156 downwards.
CTCAGATCTAGCTAGAGACAGAACTAGCTAGCTACAGTACCTGCAATGAATTTGGCTTTATCTGTTAATATCTATATCAATGATGCTTCCACCATCCAAAATGTCATGGTTGGGAGGCAAAACAGCAATAAAGGAAATTTTCCTTGAAGGCTAGATAGGCTGGAAATCTATGGCTCCACATCACAGTTCCACTAGCCACAGATTTGCTAATAATAGGATTGTAAAGTACTACTACATGAAGTAATATGAAAGTTGAAGCAATGAAGTACAATGTAAATAATTCACTTTTTGGAGAGAGAGTGGGGGCAGTTGAGCTTGTGTTTAGTGGGTGGATCCAGCAGCTCTATTACTGGCAGTGGAGGCTGCATCAGTAAAATAAATCTTCTGAAACAAAATGTTTCTTCTTTAGACATGGTGACACTATGTAGAAATAGCATATTCACACAGCAGCTATCTGTATTAAATTTATAAAAATGAGAAATTGCTGACTAGAGAAAGACTCTGGTTCATCAAGCCTTTTCTTTCAGTATACTTCATCCTTACATCCTGGGTTTATCACTGTATTCCTCAGTCCATTCTCTACTGAGATAAAAACGTCCAGCTGTCTCTTAAACTCATTTAGATTGCTTGCTTCAGTGGCCAATTATTCCATATGTTTACTACTGTTTCAGGCAGAATTATTTTACTCAATTCCTAGTTTACTCCTGACTTCCTAGATTTGCAATATGTTTCCAAGATATTGGACTATTGAATTTAACAAGTATTTATTCATCTTTTGCATTGCTAAAAAACCTTTAGGATTTTTTAGTGTCCTTAGAAGCCACAGTTAAGTCAGCGGTCAACTATTCTATGAGCAACAGAGGTAGATCAAGGCTAAATCCAGTACCTTAACTTTCTTTTCCTCCTGAGTTTATAGCCTGTCTTTTCAATGAGTCCCTCCAATCTCACACTCCATAGAGGTGTCTATTGAATCTCTGAAGCAGGGACTCTCTCTGAAACTAGGAGGTTAATCTCAGAGGCACCTACCATGTTTTTTAATTTGCTAGTGAGAATAAACATTTCTTTTCTGGATTTTTGTCATAAATACTTTCTTAAAGGGACAATATCAAAGTGCATTGACTCCCAGAGCCCTTCTTACTTCTTTGTAGTGTTCTTCACAATACCTGTATGGTATCTGTTTTCTGCTATCTGCTATGCCTGCATGGTATCATACTGCAAATATTGTCTGATGTTGCAACAGCAGTTGAGATTTCTCATGCCAGTTAGAGGTCCTTTTAACTTCCCCAGCAAGGGAAGGGTTCTTTACTTGATGAAAGTGAGGAGGACACATTCCCACTCCACACAAGACGGGATGATATTCTCCTTAGAAGCTTATCTTTCATCAAAGAGTGACACCTACATATAACTTCAGATGGAATTTTGTTACCAATTGCTGAAACCAAACCGCATGGCTCAGTTCATGAACCTTGCATAAGCTAAACCCTGCAGCGTTTACATAGCATTACCAGACACATAATTAAAAAAAAATAGTTGCTGCAACTGAAAGTCTACAAAAAAGAGCATCTCATTAAGAATGTGCCCAAGGGCTGGAGTCTGGGGCTTGGGTTTGGCTCTGGCACTTCTCCCCCAAAATCAACATGCCTCCACCCTGTCTCAAGATTTAATTCAGGGCCTTGGTGACTGATCTAACCAATGGGGTTTCCTCATGAAATACATGAAGTTGATTCTTTCCCCATTTACATAGAAAACATGAGGCGTAACACTGAGAAATCTCCATCACACATTAATAATTTTTTATGTTTTCAGTTTATGGGATCTTCATTTTCCATAGCACATTTTTATCATTCTCTGCTGAACATACTTTACTGACAAAAGTCTTGCTTTTCTAGTTATCTTCTGTAAGTCTGCTTTATGGAAGGCCCTTTGCAAGGCCTGGTTTCCATGTACTGAAAATTATTTCAATTAAAAAAATTAAAACCTCAAGGAATTTAAGGGAAAATTCAGTGATAATATTCTGAAAAAAAAAAAAACAACAAAAGAACCAAACCCACCCCATTTTAATGTTTTACAGTCAGGAGCTATTCAGAAGAAACCATCTGCTGCTTAACGTAAGCAAAACCTTCATAGATATCAGCTGCTTTTTGGAAAAGATCAATAATATCCTAAGCAAGTGATGAGTAAATCTCTAAAAAAAGGGTTTGGAACCTTTCTTATTTTCAAAGTTGTAAAACATTTTCTTCGAAGATGTGTAGTGAATTTAAGCAACCGAAGTGGGCTGGGATTTTAGTCAATCTTTATGGACCATTCAGGAATAATCTTGAGATTCACAGATGGAAGACTACAGGTTGAAAAACACTGATCTACAGGTATCATTTGGATAATCCTCCTAAGGTTTTAATATTCAGCTAAACTTGAACACCATCCAAATGGAGTGTAAGACCAAGAAAGTCTTGAGCACGTTCTTTATTTGAGTTTTTTTATTATATCTAGACTGAGTGAATAATGATATAAAGCCTATGAACAAATGAAAATTAAAAATAACTTAAAAGCTGAAACTGTATAGTGTATAAAAGGTTTTGTAGTTATTGACTTTACAGAACTACAAGGAAAGAGAAAGGTAAAAAAAATAGCTGAGATTCTTTAATTTCAAATAAAGTTAACTCAGGAAACAAATTAATCTTCCTAATGCATACTTCTAATGTTCTCTTCAATTTCTCACTATCTTCTGAGGGACCATGGCAATAGTCAAAGTATTGCATTTATTCCTTACAGCAAGACCTCTGTAAGTCAGTATTTTCTGTCTCCAGAATAGTTATTCCTTTCAAAACATTCATTTTCTAAAACCAAGTATATTGTCACTATATTTCTTAAAAACTGAATCAGTTAGTAGTGACTTATTTTATACATCTAACATTTTCCCCTAAAGCTTAGGTTTTAGTTCCTTAAAAACCTAGAGTGTAGGGCTTCTTACCTGCTGCCAAACTTTGTTCCTATCCCCTATGTCCCCTGAGAAAAATAAATAATTCTATCCCTTCTCAATAAAACCAGTTGTTCTTTTTCAAATGTTACCTGGATCTGGTAATAGCAAAGTCTGAATTTCAAAGTCATATCAGATACGCGAACAGAATTCTGCTCTGAAGGGGTTTACATAGCAAGTTACAGCATTAATAGCAAGCACACTACAGTGTACCAGTTATCTGGAAAAATGCCTGAACCTTTCACAAGTATTTTCTTTCTCCTTTACAGCTTTTACCTTCTCTCTCTCACCACAATCTAACAGAGTGCTCAAGCATGCTGCCAACTTCAAGCACATTAAGTACTCCCTCTGCGATACGTGCACACACTATTTTCAAATATAGCATCACACATACACATGGTTGAACCAGGACCTGTGTCTGGAAATGTGATTCCTGCTCAAGGAGCTCTCCATTTCTCTCTTAAGCCTGATTTCAGAAAAATACTCTTATTTAGGAAAGACTTTTAATCATATGCTTTATTTTCATTCAAAACAACGAAAAAAATATGTACAAGTGCCTAACTGCCTAACTCTCAGAATACTAGAGCATGTGCTACGCTGTTTAAAATAATTATGAAAAAACTAATTTAATAATTTTGCTATTTTTTTATCCTCTTCTATTAATTCTATTTGCCAATTCTTTTTGTATCTTTTGTCTGCTGCAAATGATTTAGCAGACTGCAGCAACGATGCTTCTAATACTCTTTGTCCTTCATTGTCAATGTACATTTTTAGCTTTCTTAGGCTTATTTTGCCTCATATATTCAAGCTGGACCAGACTTGCTTTTATCAGTCTTGCCCCTTGCGATTTTTGCTGCGTTCTGCAGCTCTACTCAGTTACAGTGGTTTCTTTGTCTTTCCATCAATTCAGACGTAAAAAGGGTAATTTAGGAAGGTGGGAGGATATGGAGTGGGAAGTGAGGATGAGGAAATCTACTTCAAAAAGTTTTCCCTGCATTTTACCTTGTCATGCAGCCTTATGTAAAAACAGCCTCCCTTGGCCAGATCAGGCCAGCATACATTCTCCCCAGCATACTATGGATTCCTTTCAACAAAACAAGCTCTTGCTTAATTTTAAGTGCACACATAAATTTTATTATCTTCAATAATCACAAGTTAAAGATAAGCATAAACTGATGT
>NW_026913964.1:5895000-6125000 GCF_034315485.1 Pezoporus occidentalis | reverse complement strand
TGGTAATGGAGATAATGAATGACTGCACAAACAAGAAGGATTGCTCATCACAGGCACAGGGGTGGCTTCAAACCGAAAAGCCCCGAGTACAAATTTTAATTGACTGAAAACACAAATTGAAAGAAAAGAAACCCTGTTTTCCATTTCCAGGCTTTGAGACAATCACTTCTGAGTGCTCCCCTTTTGGTTTTGGGGGTGGGTTCTTTATCCTGAACATAAGCCCCAAAAATGGGTAAAATGAGACTGCAGAAATCCTGTCGTAGGAAAGCAGCCACAGAAATGCTGTCCAGTATGCAATTCATGTAAAACAGCTCCTCACTTTAATTGTGTTTAATCCCAAGCTGCGAGGAGCGAGTGTTATGAAAAAAAGATTAAAAAAAAAAATCCTCCTCTAAATGGAAACAGTTCCATCCAGTTAAATACTTATTGTACTGCAAGGAATAGTATGTTTTTAAAATTTCAGTCGAAATATAACCACGCATAAAGCGAATTGCATTCAACAGCACAGAGCGTGATGGAAATCTGTGAGCCTACTCAGTGTGATAGCCATCCTGGAGCTATTAAGACATTTGAAAATTGGTACACACAAGATCAGCAAACACTTAAAAGCCGAGATCTTATCAAAATTCACCTTGCGCAGATGGCTTTTATTATTTCTAATTAAGAGTGAGAGGACAATAGCACAACTCTAACTTATTTAAATAATGTTCTACATTTTGTGGAAGAGAGAAAGAACTGGTGTTGATTTCTGTTGATTCCCCCCCCCCCCCCAACATCAGTGATTCTACGGCTTTTAAACGTGAAGTGGACTGTTTATCTGAAAGTGTGCTGGCAGACTGCCACCATATTTCTAAGATTAAAGAAAGGATTGAAAACAATCAGCTTTCCGAGGAACTGAAACCACGACAATATGTTTCTGATTAATTTACAAATATATGTATATATTTAAGGCTAAACTACAGAACCAGAAAATTCCTACTAGTTAGTCTATCACAGGCATTCTTACACTTAATTAGAACAGACATCATATTGAAATAATAAGCATGGGAGGCCTTCATTTCTTCTTTGATCTATATTACTAAATGTCTGACTGGCTCAGATTTAAAATAAACTTTGGTATGTTAGCACTTGAAAACTGGAAAAAGACCACAAGTAATAATTTGTTGTCAGTTTCCACATTCTCTAACTGAAAACTGTAGTTTTGCCTGTACACTGATGAACGCCAGGCAATGTTAGTCCAGTCACCCCTGCAGTCGCTAAACTTTCTTATAGGAATATACTCTAGTATGGTAGCAATGATGATAGATCACTTCGTCATCATGGAACTAGCTGAGATGAATTAAAGGTACAGGTCACGGCTTTAGCTGCTTTCCACATCTCTTGCAGGTTAGTGTCATTACAGCCTTAAATACACAGGTATGTACTGGAGTAACATGGAGCTCCTTTTTTCTCTGAACATCTAAGGGTCATGATTTCATGATCTAAGCCCAAATGCATCACAAATGTGAAGGCAAGATTTTAAGCTATTTACTGATGGCTCTTCAGTATGACTTTAAAGTATTTTTACTGTATAAATGTTGTCTATTTGCTTCCAATAAATTAAATTATAATAAACAGTAGTGTTTAAGTGCCATCTATGCCCAGCCTAGTAGGGTTTGGTTCTATACTTAAGTGTTGATATATATGTAGGTAATAATTTTACTCAGATTAAGGTGCAGGTTGCAAAGTTTCACATAAGATTAGTTTATTTTCTTATTTAGAAAGCTGAATTCAGAGGAAGGAGCACAGAATGGAGTTTCTGATCAGGAAGTGAAAGAATCTAAATTATTCACTCTTAAAAAGCATAACGAGTACAAAAAGCTACAGTTTATTACAAATGGCAGGATTAAAGAATACACTGACATTGTTTTTTCTCAGCCTATTAAAAGCATTTGTTAATTGTCTGTTTAAACACGGGTCTTGGTAGCATATGCTCATAATGCCCATAAAAAAGGAAAGAGCTTTGAAAATCTCACCACCTCTAAAAATTCCCATTCTATTGAGCATATCTCATCACTTTATTGCCAAGGTAACCATGGGAATCTCATGAACTCTTTGGTGCTACCGAATGGACAAATAACCAGTGCCGCAAAACACCTAGTCCTCTATCTACAAATGATAAGACCATGCTTCAGACACAGGACTGAGCTCTAAAATGGATGCACTCCTGATTCTATGTGATGACTGCAACTCATTTAGGAAAGAGAGAAACCATTTAAATTCCAGAGGTTTTAGAATTCAACAGCAACAGGAAAGTTGCTACGGGCATATTTCCCTGACAGACTATGCATTGGTCTCCATTTAAATCTTGGTCCTAGCTATCTACAACATCACCCATCTCATCACATCACAAACTTTTTGATCTCTTAACCATCTAACACTACCTAAAGTGGTGAAGGAGAAGTGGGACTTTCACATACGGAATTGCAGAACCAAGATTACTAAGCGTGCATTTGGAAAAGATTAAGGGAATCTCCTGGACCAAAAGCTTTTCGAACTTTCATTAAAGCTTACCTGCTCGATCCAGCTCTCCTAGAACAAATATCCTTCTCTGTTATGTGCATACATCCTTCTAGACACATTGTAATAGTTCTCAAGCATTGATGCTAACATTCTAAGCAGAAAGATTTTGTTATATCTCTGTTAATTCCTTGAGAAGACCACTCATATTAAAAATGGTGAGAACTAAAGCACCTGGACAGACAGACCGAGCTGAAGAATCAGAGTTACTGTGAATGTTCTAACACCAAACACAACAGTGCTCAGTAGCCCTGGAGCTTCTCTATCATTAAAGGATAGCCATACTTACTACTGGATAGCATAGAACTGATTTGAGCCATATTCTGCTAGTTAAGCTGAAGCAATAAAAATTAAAAAGCAGAGCTAGACTAGATATGGCCCAAAGGCCTAAACACCCCACATCTGCCATATTCCTGACTCTTGCTGGTCTGACGAAAAAAGGACCAGGAGGACCCACTTTTCTGTGTTTTGCCACTTGAAAGACATCAGGTAATGCATTCAAAGAGACAAGCTGATGTGCTAAGGAAGTTCAATATACATGAGAGGGTGGCTGATGACATATGGCTGCTTTTAGACACAACAAAAAAGAAAGATGACCAGCTGTGTGGATTGCAGAATGAAAGCTTGTGAAGCACATTTACAGGAAAAAAAATAGATGTTCTAAAGAAGGGAAGAAGGATGATTAATAAAGTATTAATATGCAGTATTGCGGTAAAAAAAATTCCCATCACACTGGAAACAGAACAATGACAGAGAACCATCTTTTCCAGTGCTGTAACAGGAAAAACATTTTGTATTTTTTTTTCCTGCTGCAAAATTTCCTTCAGGTAAATTAAAAGTATGATGAGTGCCCTGTACAGTGATTTTGAAAATGGTGGGTATTCACATGGATGAGAAGGGTGACAATGAGCATAGAATTCAATTTGGCTCTATTTTCTAAGAAGAACTGGGGTTTCTGGTAAAAATCTTAATGTATTACTGTTGTCCCAGTTTCCAGCAAAACTATCAAAAATTTCAGGGTTTTGATACATAAGCATAAACAGACAGCTCTGGTCTCTCAATTCAGAATTTTCAGGTGGTGAATTCCCTGAAAGTAAGTTAAATAATGGGATAGTCTGATGTAAGGAATGGAGAGAAAAATCTATAGGGAAAACGGAAGAAGACCTGATAGGGATGATAGGAAATGTAATGGTGTAGTTTGTAGCTAGCAAATAAAAAAAAAATAAAAAAAAAAAAAACAAAATGCAGCAATTAGTGCTCTATAGGAAAATGATAAGGCTGCTACTCAACAGACTATAAACTTAGCTGAGATAGCTGGAAATAGTTCTTTTGCACTTGTGTGGCAGAACAAATTACAGAAGAGACAGATGCGCAAAGTTAGACTTAAATTCTGCCTGTATATTGAAAAGAGGTAAATTTGGTAGGTATGGAAAAGATGAAATGATAGAAAAGATTTTAAAATGCATTTTAGATAACAAGGAAGTACTGGAGAGAGGAACAGTGATATTGGAAAGATGGTTTTCAGGTCAGACTCCAGGCATAAAGCACAATGCCTAGTAATAAAACCAAACAGTATTACAGAGATTTTCTGCTCCTAGATATTATATGATATCTCCTAGATGGTTGGATATAAAATCATATTTCCATTGAGTCAGTGAGAGTTTTGCCATTATCTTCTTTAGAATTTGATTTGGAGCCTAATTTAAGAAACTTAACCATACGAAAATGTTAACTTTAATCTTCTGAAATGCAAAATCTGTATTACAGACAAATATTGAAGAGTTTTCTGTAATATTTTATAACTATTGTAGAAAAAGACTGAAAAGATAACATGGAATACACCTATAGAATAAATGTATATACCCCAAAAGGGACTAAAATGAAAGACACTAGTTGAAAACCAAAATCTGTAATGAAGCCAACACAGTCTTTCAAACCACCAACCAATCAGTATGGTACTGTGGTCTCAGAAGTAATGAAGGAAAAAAAAAAAAGGTACTGTAAATGCTGAAGCAAAGATCATATCAAGAAGGCCCTAAAGCGATGAACAGAATTAAGCTGTAAGACAGAAATAATACTTTTAAATCATTCTCTCTTTTATTTAAAATTAAGTTTCTCATCAAGTTCTGCTTCATTAATCCCATAGAGATCAGGAGCAAAGATAGGGGTGAGAACACCTTGGTTAATGAAAGCCTAGAAAATAATCAGCACTACTAACAGTAGTGTCCCTTTCATTAATACAAGATGCAGAGCTGGACCCCTCTTAATGGCATAAAAGAATGGAACTGCCTGGTGAACCTTTGACTTTTCTCTTCTAAAATGTGAACTTTTACCTGTTGCAGGCTTATCAAAAATTCTCTATTTATGTTAAGGATAACCACACCAACACTATTTGGAGAGTAATATCCATTCTTGATGATGTACAGTCACTGGTTTTGAGGTAAGGTACTCCAAATAAAGGGTTGTTGTAAATAGCAGATCCAGGTCTGTGACAGTTCTTAAATTTTGAATATATTCATCTCTACAACGTTTTTTCAGGCTCACCTAGATTACTGGCTGTGACTGAGGCAGATGATCATTTCATACCATGTTTTTTTACTTAGCCTTTCCAATTTGGAGTAGGAATTTGTGAGTCATATGGACACGTTTAGGAATGCAACCAACATTAAATATTAAACAGGGGTACCCACACAGTACAGTTATAGCTGTCTTTGAAGGTTCAGCGATCTCAGTGACTAATTCTTTTTTCAAGATTGGATAAGAAGAACCTCAGATTATATGTTTGAAAAACCACATAAGGATTTTCACAAATCTGGTACCAAACAGTCTCAGTGCCTTGTAATACGCACAAGAATCAGGTCCTACAGGGCTGATTTAATTGAATTTGAACCTCTATCTAACCTACCGGAGCTGGCTCTTTTTTGATTGCCCTAAACCAAATTGTTACAGAAAATGGTTTATAAATGCATCATGAAAGAATACAGGGTTCACAAAGCCATAAAGATAAAGCTCAGCTGCATTTTTTTCTGCTCTATAGACAGGGTTTACAATTGATAGGCAAAAAGCCCATGTCCACTATTAATGATAATGGACAAGGAACTAGTATACTCACTCAGTAGTTGACTTCTGTTAGCTGGGATAGGGAACTCCATAAAGAATTCAAGGAAACACATAAAAGGGATTATATAACATGTAGATGAGAACAAACATGGCTGGGAAAAAAAATGATACCTTAAATACCAAAAAAAAAGAGAAATATTTTCTTAATGATTTAGAAGGAAAAGGAGAATCAAAATTAATTGAATATAAATATGTGAAAATGCAGAATAAGTGCTAAATACTTCTCCATGCTGTAAAAGAGTGTGTAACATATTGTGGACTATTTAGTGAAGTATCCACTCCTGAATGTCCAGAACAGTTTTCTGAACTTCAGCAATACATTGAAAAGCCTAATTTAATGAGGAAGGCAACATGGATTTATGACAGCAAGGTCTTTCTTAATTAACTTGCTAGTGTTGTTAAATAATGTTATCACCAGATCAGAGGAATGGAAATGCCATAGATATTATCTCTTTCAGTTTTATTACAGCACTTGATATAATTTCAGATTAAAGACTATAAAGTAGAAAAATGTCTCATAGACAAGTAACAACAAGTGGTGGGTTAAGCGGACTAGTGAGGAGACTCTTCTTACTTTTATATGTAATTGAATTAGGCAACAATATCAGATAAAGCTAGAAATACAAAAGATTCATGCACTGTTAGGCATGAAGGGTATGCTAAAGGGCCAACCTTCTACCCCACAAAGACAACAGAAGTTCTCTGCAGACTTCAATGGAAGCTAAATTATAAATTTATTAGCCTTTATTTATTAATATAGACAGCCTTTTTTTCTTGAGATGCAGATGCTGTTATGTTATTATTAAAAAAAAATGTTGCAGAAATATGTAATTGATATTTTCTGAACCATCTTGTTACACATGAACAAAAGTATCAACAAATACAAAAACATTTGTCATTATCTCCCTCACCATCACCTTGCTGGATCACAGTTAAACAAGCCATGCTAGAGGTCTTTAATTTAATGCATGATACTTCAGTTTCTGCTGCTTTGTGAATCTCAGGTTCTTCTTTTGCTTCTGCTTTAATTCAGAGCTATTGGGCACACACCAGGCTAAATAACATCAACAAAGTTCAGAAGTGCATCTTATATGTTTTACTCTAATGCACAGGTATAACGGGAAGGGCTAATCATACACTAAGTACCCTGATGCCTGTAGATACAAGTCAAGTCACAAGCATGGGGATTAAAATCTGCCCTGCATTTGATGTGAATGAAGTACTGATACTGCAAAAAACCTGCAATACATTTATCATTAAGGAAAACCTAAGCTACATAGAACTGATTTCTTCAGTATCAAAGCTTACAAACCAAGAGTATGATGCAATTGACCTGGAAAACTAAAGCTACGGTTTAATGTGCTGTGTCAGAAACTGAAAGTTAGGTGTTTTTAACATATTTTGTGCCATATCCTGGCAGTAATACTTACACAGTGCTACTGAGCAGCACTTTCTTCTGTGTGAGAACCCTTTGAGTTTCATTGGGTTACACACAGAATAAAACACTAATCAGTACAAGCAAGGTCTGGCTCTGAGTCTGGCTCATAGACAGAGGACCAGAGAGAGAACTTTGTTTTGGTTATTCTCTAAGTAGGAGACTTTGAATTTCCTTTTTACCTAAGCTACATCTGCTGAGCTACTTTATTACAAAAGAAATGGGAACTATGGCAATACATAGCTCCAAGAGTCTCCCATTCATACCATAAATATGTGAGGCCATGGCTCTGGGCAAGCTTTTCAACACATTCAGTAGCAGGATTTGATAGAATGCAACAGCTAGCTCTCATTGCACCTCTTAATTTGCTTGCTGGAACTTGGCAATTTACCTTTCAAGAGCCACAGACCAAGTGGATATCTGTTTGGTGCACACAAAAGTTCTTTTCAGGGATCTAGTGAAAGGGTAAGGTATGGTCTGCAGCTTAATGAAGTTATAAGCTAGTGACATATCTTGCCAGAAAATATTCATGACCTACTAAAAGGAAAGAAAACTAGTCACCACAAAATAAGGGTTTATGTTTTAATTTTTAATATACATAGTTGAGTTTGTACTTACCTAGTTTTATATATATATATATATATACTGAATTTGCAAGGCAAAGGCAATGGCTGCAACAACTTTTGTAGTACGAAGACACCATGTTAATATAACAAAACCCTGAACTATTCATAGTTAAGGCCAGGTTTGCTGAAGAGTTCATCTGGGTTTTGGCAAACGTTGTAAGACTTTTGGATGCAGTGCTGCAATTGATGTTTTCATGTGGCAACTGGATGAAACTGCTGTGGTTCAGGGTGAGTCTCACACTAAGTCCGAACTCAAAGATGAACTCTAAGCAGTGAATTTACATAGATTCACAAACATTTCCAAAATTCTGCAAAGGGAAGCTGCAGCTCAGTTCTTCAAAGGATAGCCACTTTCCAAAGCATACATAGATTTTAGTTTGCTGTTCCAATGAGGCCAGAAAAGACTATAAGCTATCTCCTTCTTGGAAAGCCTTCTGTTCTTTCTCTGGGTCCTACACAAGTTGCCTATTTCTACACTGGCAACTTGTTTACAAGGCTTTGAAATTCGACAGAAACAAGACCTGGAGCCTTGTCTCTTTGAGGAGACAAGAGCTTTTAACAGGTGATGGGAAGTAAGAGGGGAAGGTTAGCAGCCAATATTGATGTATCAAGCTAGTGGTTATTATGAGGTTTAGAGCAGAAGTGATGAGCTTTTAAGGTTTCGGAAGGGGAGGGGGAAAGCCCTGAATTGAAATGGTCTTCTTGGACAAGGGGCAGTAGAACATGGATCTAAAAAGAATAAAGCATGTGAGGAAGCATTATGCCTGATTTGAAAGAATTTATTAATGCTTGTGCCTCTCATTAATGTTTTATGTTTATAATGACATTCAAATTTAATCAGCTTCTGAAGAGCAGCTCAGGTGTGTGGGATGAGTGGTCAAACATGGAAAAGGCAGTAGCTCTGCAAGTGCTTTTGGGGTTGAGAGAAATGGGGATACTACTGCGGCGAGACGTATGGTTTATTTTGGAAAAGGATTTAGCTCAACCTCAGGGAGACAACTTGGAGCAGGAAAGTGAATCTCGGGAGGTCATTAGTAAAGGGTGGTTGGAGAGCAGTCAAGGGCTCTAGAGCAGAAGTAGGAGGCCTCAGGGCTGGAGGGACTGAGTGTCTGGCCTTCAGCAGGGCTGGGGTGGGTATGCCAGGGAAAGAAGGGTTGTCAAATCACACCAGGGTTGACAGACACCTGGGAATCTCAGGTTTGTTTCAGAGCTCCTCTGAAGCATTTAAATGAATTTATACATAAGCCCTAGAAAGGATTAAAAGTCCTCTGGAAATAAAGGCAGATAGTTTAGAATCTCAGCTGTTTGGCTTTTTCTTTTTTTTTTCCCATTTCTTTTTTTATTTCCACAACTTGCAGTAGTCTTAGATCTAACAATATATACTACGCGTTGATGTTCTGCCTGCCACTGAGCATAATGTGCTGATCTCCACAGGCTCAAAAAAGAAAACGCATGAAAACACACATACACTCACACAACCCAGTACATACATGCTTAGGAAACAGTAGATAGCAACATCTGCCATAGATCTGCAACATTTTTTAAATATTTACTAGGAAAATGTTAGAAGAATATATAACGTTTACAAATTAGAAGGCCTTAATCCAAAGTGTTTTTCTTAGAAAGGTGTCCTGTTTTGTTATATAGTAGGTGCCCTGAGCTGCTGTTAATCTGAAAAGTAGCAAATATTCTGTTCCACTGTATAAACATGCAAGCACCTAAAGATGAAGGTAAATACAACAAAATAGAGTAGGAGTTAGATGGCCAATTCACCTGATTGCAGTGGGAGCTAGGTATGTTATGTATTTAGTTACTTTTGAAAATCTGACAATATGTGCTCACCTGCATTTTTAGTCACCTAAATGTATTTCAGATCCGGTCTTAGTGGAGCCTGTTGCCCTTTCCACATATATCGGATGTCCTCCTCAGAGACCAGCATCTTGCTGAACATCCAGTGCACAACTGTGCGCTATCCCTAAGTGAGATTAACCTGTGTCCGTATTTTGGGAGCTTATGGAGCCTCCACATAAACCCTTAGGAGATAAGCAACCTACAATGAAAGACAAGTAATTTATTTGATCTTTTACTGCCCATTTTTTCCTGAGTAGCTTTTTAATAAAATCTCCTTACAATCAATAAAATATATTTATAACAAAGTACCACACTCCTACCAACAATCTGTGAGCTGGTACATACACTTCGCGGCTTATAAACTGACACACTGTAATAGCTGCACAGTTTTTAGCAGCTGTCTCTCACACCATGTGTCCTGCCCAAGTGGAGACTGAGATTCAGACATGGTGTTCAAAAACTGAGATTATCCTGTAATTTTCAGAATAGATGACAACTGTATAATAATTAATTCCCTAAACCAAGCAGCTGAAGGGGAGAAGTATTATTTTTTTCATTGCGAAGAATATGTAATTATGTATTATGTTCCTACCCACACTCCAGTTTTGGAACCGGATGTGTGACTTCCATAGCAAACATGAGGTTAATATGCATGTCCATCCTTATAAATTACAAGTTTTTATGAAAAAGAGGAGTCTGGAAATCTGAATTCTACCTAGAATTTAAAGAATTAATCCTCTTCTTTCTTTTTACTTGAAGTCAAAAACATCCTCTCCCGCAAACTGCAGACAGACCTTTTCCAACCTGGCCTTCTACCTCAAGCCGTTCCACATAGGAATAGTGCAATCCTTTTAAAATTAACTTTTCAGCATTGAAAAGCCTACCTCTTTAATCTTTGTGGCAAACATGCTTCAACTGGATCTGCAGAGTAAGTTAACAAGACAGGAGGCCACTCATCCCAATTGCAATCACTGAAAGCTATCACACACCTTGTTACATGATAAGAAGAAGCTATGAATTCAAATATGGACACCTATTTTATTTTAGAGCTCTATCTTTTTAACCTGTATCTTAAACAAGAGTGAAGAAACAAGATTTGGGCCTTTACTCGTAAGCAATACTAAAATGGTGTAATTTGCATCTCTTTTAAATAATGCAGGAGCAAAAGTTTTGAGTAATCTTAATCTATATGCTATTTTCTTGGCTTTCTAGCCACAGTTGAGTTGGCTCGTCTAGTTATTGGAAGTAAGAACTGACTCTCAGTAAATCACTTGATTTCCATAATGTACCTGCTTTTTGCAAACAATGATTTCCTCAACAAAATGCTAACAAGTTGGCTTACTTTTGATTAATTAGAAGCAAGAAGCAGCCAAGCTTGATTTGTTCTTTTATTACGCTTTTTGATAGTACATAGTGGTGAAGTTGGCAGATCTCTCTTACAGGTTTTAAAATTTTTCAGATTCTGCTAGAATTCAGCAGAAAAGCGTCAACGTGCTCTGTAGTGTTACAAAAATCTTGTGCCATTTTCATCTGCTAGCTTGAGCAATTTGCCAGTAAATTAATATAAAAAATTATAATAACATAATATTTTTATGTATTTAGAATACTTTCTAGACAGAGATCTCAAATTGCTTTGTGAACGTTGAGGAATACAAGGAATGAAAACCTTACAACATCATTCCCTGGACAGAGAAAGCAAGCAAGAAAAAAAAGGCTGGCTTGGGATGGAGAAAGAGAGGCCTCGAGATACCTAGTGCCTGCCCTAAGGTCATATGGGAGGAAAAAATTTATAACTGACAACAGAATACAGGGATGAGCTTACAGGAAATAGAAGTAAGTTTCTGCATCAATAAAATATATCCTCATCAGCAATCAGATTTTTAAGAGTACAGGCAGCGTAGTCAAAATCCTCTATTTTTATAAGAAAGGTGTTTAAGACCCATGATTGATGAATGAACGACAATATTTTTCCTACTATATAAGGTAGTAGTTGCATTTCTGTTGAGTGCAGGACAATTCCTGGAATAACTAAACAAACAAGCAGAAAGAATTAGGACACTTTGGAAGGACTGACATTATGGCTGATTTTCAAAAAAGTTTTAGGTTTAGGGATGCAAATCCCATCAAAACTAAAGAAACAAGTGTCAAACTTCCTGGGGCCTCATTGAAATTCTCAGCTCATATCACTGTAATTGATTGCATGTGAGCACAAATTAGAGTTAAAATAGAATTTAATTTTATCTTGTACATATGTTCATTTTTTTCCTGCCATCATTCATTCATCATTTTCTTAAAAAATGCACCTTTCATTGAGTGATTTACGGTAATAACCACCACAGAGAAAACAGGCTTCCTTCCATACCTCCCAAAATCCTAAAAAAACACAATAGACCATAATATCAACTGCCTTGAATGACACCATTTCTCTGCCAATTTAAACTGGCTGAGTATGTGGCCTCCTGCATTTTTGTGTTTTCCAACACTATTCTCAGCAGCACCTGCACAGTAAATAAAGGTAAAAGTGCAACATAATAGACACAGACATATCGGCAAATGAGGAGCTCTGCTTCCATATACATTAGTGAACTTTTCTCCTGACAAACAGGCTATCACCGTATAATGGGCTTTTCCTGAAGTTTACTGCGGCACTGTTTATAATAACATTGCATCCAGCCTGCCTTGTTGGTACTTTTGCATTGCAGGGTAACAGTTCTGAGGTGGCAGCAAACAGCTTCCGTGCTTGTGTCAGGAGAAATAAAACTGTTATTATTTCATACACTTCAGAGGCCACACTCGAACTCAGCAGCTCTGCAGAGCTGTTGTGAACAGAAAGCTCTGCTGTAGAACACCGGGCTGCCCCCTCAACAATAAACCGTCTTCTCTCCCCTCCATGTTTGGCTTCCTGCCAGTTGCCCATTTGCTTTACACCATCAATTTATATTCACTGAGATGGTGTAAGGTTCTAGAACAGCACTGATTATCAAATCTGCCTGCCAAACATATGAGCAGTAAAAGCTGGTCTTCCAGAGTCCTACACGTTATCATCCAAGGGCCCAATCCTGTGATCTTGCCCTGCAAGGAGCAGCGCCTTCATCAGCTGAAGTCAACAGAGCCCTTCACAACAGCAAACACCACTGCTGGGGACAAGTGCCTGTGGGCTGAGGTCCTAGGTGGCTCAGCCTCCTCGCATGGAGCTTTAAAGGAGTGCTTTTCAATAACCCTGTGACTGTGTAAGCCCTGCCAGAGTCAGTCGAGAGAGCTTGCAGCTTTTGTCACATCTTTTGATTACTATTTCATACAGCAGCAATTTGCCAGCTGATACTATCGCTTCCAGTATATGTGAAGCAGTTTATAAAAAGGCTTTAGAATAGCCATGCAGCCACTCATTCCTTCCTAATCCCAAATACTGAAAAACCAAAAAAGCTCTTTCCTTCTTACCTCTCCTCACATCCAAAACAATGCAACATCAGAGTTCAAAAAAAGTTAAAAAATCATGAAGCTTTAGAAAAGGACTTTAAAAATAATACAGGCTGATTTTTATTCACCTTCAATGTCTAAGCAGCATGTGAGCCTGACTTCCAAATTTTCTATTTAATCATGAGGTCTAGGAATTTATTTCTTTAAATGGAAGTTTAGATTTTCAGAGGAAAAAATATGTTTACAGCTGGGATGGTTCTTTAGAAAGACATGAAATGTCATGAGAGCAGCATTCAGGAGAACTGAAAACACTGCATTAACAACAGATTTTAGCAAATTAATTAGCCTTGCCCATTTAAATTTTTTTTTCCACAATTCTTTAAGCTCTGCGAGAATCAACCACAATGGGTTTTGTTCATAAGTTACTTTGCATCTAAAAAGAATTAGAACATTTCATGCTTCCTTTTCCATGTGGTCATATATTGGTTATCCTAATTTGAATCCTTTTGCTTCATGTGCAATTAGTTCTCACTGAAGCCAATAGACATCATCCATACGTAAGGAAAATGGGATGGAACTTTAATGAGTGGGAAGTAAATGTAACAATGAAATAGCAAATGAAGAGGTTTTTACAGACTTCTGGGTGTGAAACAAACCTGTAGAGATAAATATATCTACCTACTCTTTGCTTAAGAGCTATAATACTGAGCTCACTTAATGCATTCAAAAGCGCGCGTTCATTTTCCAAATGTTTTCTAGCTATATTAATCACATCTCAATCCTAAAATGAACTCTGTGCAAGAAGACTTATGCACATCCATAGTGTTATCTGCAAGATTGCAGCCTTTATTGCTGACTATTTGTAAATAAGGATAAAAGTCAGCGTAGGCATCTCTTCAAATGCAACTTTAAAATACCATATGTCCTTATGCTTGTGTTATGTGATGAAATCTGACAGATCAAAAGACCAGATTTCCCACTCTACATTGATTATTTACTATCATTCATTTTCATGCATTTTAATATGTGGTATCTACATTTAGGTTCTCAAAAGCCAGAGAGAATTCAAGCTGCAATACTTGGATCCATACTCTGAACTTCACATAGCTTGGGCATCTGTCATTTTGGTTCAGCTTTTCCACTATGTAAACAACAATGTTTCTCAGATGAAGTCCACAATGCCTTCAAACATTCTCAAGCTGTCTTACCCCTTTCCTCCTCTCCAATCTATTCACCTTTCCCCTTAAAAAAGAAAAAAATAAAATCATGGATAGAAATTTGTAGCAGATTTTGACTGCAGGCATCAATCCTTCAATTCACTGGGTAAGTCAGTGGAAGTCCTCAGTTGACCTTCTAAGCATAACCTAACAGAGTGACCCAACAGAGACAACAGGGCTTCTGACACTTCTCTTTATTGCCCAGTCATAAATTCGTAAAGGGAAGTATACTACCACCAATTGGTAAGTTTGCTAGATAAACATCACCACCAATTTAATGGCTTGTGTACACATTGTAAACCAGGGAATCTTTATACAAAGAAATCAGATAAATCAAACATGAGCTGAGGCTTAGAGGAAAGCAATTAAAGCTTTAAGGTAAAATTGCTGAGGGAGGGCCCTGTATCACATTATAGTGTATAATAGAAAATGTGTTAACGTGGAGTACAGTATGTGAAATTAAATTAATTAGTAATATAAACCACTTCTAAAGCAGCATGTCCATTGACAGATAAATAGATTAGACATAGGAGATAAATAACCCATTCAGAGATCTCAGCTCTTTTTTATCAAAGAGAAGATATGAAAAAAGAAATCAAACTTCCTAAAAGACAGAGGTGATAAAAGCATAGCTAAAATAGACATTTTAATACTGACTTGTTCACCCCAGGCTAGTGATTGAAAAGAAAAAGCACAGCCGGACCATAAAAAACCTATTGGACCATATTTCATTTGCTATAGTATATTTAAATGTTTCACTGCACACCAGTTTAAAATCTAGTGCCTTATAGGCTGGTATAAAATACCTTAAGCTGTACTACCTTCTGAGTGACTGTAAGGAACCTTTCTTTGAGACAGACTTCTTATAGTTACCTCACGTATCCTTTCTTAAGGTTGGTAATATACTTAAGTCTGTATGGGCAAGATTTTTCCACTACAGACATCAAAATGAATTACAGCTCCTTCCTGCTAACAAAATAAACATGTAATCTTCCGTAAGGATTACAGACTATTAGCACAACACAGACTGGAACAGGAATTGCTCCCAGAGTCCATATATGAAAGCTTAACATACTCTCTAAACTCCAGACAAGACTTATGTACCACATACAGTTCCTCGCATAAAGCCGAGGCTGGACGTTCCTACTGGTACTTCCTAGCATGCAACTGGCACAATTTAAGGAATCATTCAATTAACTGAATACAAAATCCATACCAGCCTGTAACTCTTCACTGATTGCTTCTATGTGTCTCTCTTCCAAGCTTCCACCAGTTTCTCGAATAATTTTCCCAGTTCCACCTGTGATGGTAACATACTGCTGACAGGAACTGGTAGAGCACCTCCCTCATTCTGGTTTGTCAGATGTAAGAATCTAATAGCATAGAAACTGGGACAACTGCTACTTCTGACAGGTTATACTATGGATGCTCCCTCTAGTTTTTGAGGTCAATTGCTTTTGCCAGTTTTCTGGGATGTCAATGGACACACCAAGCATTTGCAACTTCAGGCACACTTTTGGTGATCCAGACTGTCAAGGATCTCGGGTTTACTTCAGAGGCATTCAGTATGCAGAAACGTCCTTTGCTCCCCATCACCTGAATTCGGTGAGTAATGCAGAATTTACTGCGTAAATTCAGTCACACTGATGCCTACTTTCAGCTGGAACTCTCTACTCAGAGAAAGTAAGTTTTGTTTGGTGAAAGTAGGCTTTCATTTATTCATCTCCACAACCTACATGTTAGCTATCATAATACAAAATGCTTTCAAATCCTCCCTAAGGGAACTGTATTATCCATCATTTCTGTAGAAAAAGAGTGGGGGATGGGATGTAAAGGTAAATATTCTAGCTGTAGGTCAGAAAGCAATGTTTCTCCAGTAGTCTCAACAGTGTGCATCATTGCTTTAATACAGATGGTTAGAATTTGTGTTAATTAGATTTGTCTGAGCCCAATAGGAAAATGGTGACACGTAGCTCTTTTGTAAACATGGATGCAAAGCTAGTATTCGCCTACTGGAATTTTTGACAATGCAGAGGGGCATTTGGTCAGTATTTTAGGGAAAAACAGAAGTTAGTAACACATCTAAGAGTGAAGAGAGAGAGGATGAGGCATACTTTGAATGAGTAAACCATGCTGACTCTACAATGCAAAGTTTAGAAGTATTTTGAACAAGTTAGGTACACAAATTAAAGCTGCCATGAGGCAACTTCAGTTTATGTGACTGGGTGATTTGCTATCACTATGTAACTTCCAAAGCTTCACTATATTTGGCAACATCACAAAAGTAACTTTCCATATAGGCAAATCACTAACTAGTAATATTTGCACTGAATTAACCTCTGAAAGCATTTCAATCAATATGAGATGTGCATTTAAAGACAAATTCTGGCCTCATGAGCACTGCTGAAAATCTGCTGTAACCTACTACCAGTCCCTTTTTAGCTAGTTTCTGGGAAGGGACTCTAAAATTTGCCCTTTCAGTTTATTATAGGCACAACAGGTATTCCTCTTGTAAAACAGTATTTGCACTTGCTAAACTTCGCTTTCCAAATTGGTATTTACTCTGCAGAATGTTTGCACAAGCCTCAATTATTTTGGAAAGTTTTAGCAAAAATGATTCAGCCATTTCTGAAAATGAAATTAAAGAAAAATATTGGTATGTTGTTTCTCGCTATATTTAATTGAGGAGAGAGTGCTTTGGAACAGAAGCATAACATTTGGAGAAGGGATGGCCCTGCTCTTGGGGATGTGCCTTTTGCCATCTCTTTGAAAATCCACCCACATTTGGCCAAGCTATAAACCTTCGAAAATTTTCAATTAGCACTAGTTCAATAAAGACATTTAAGAGTTTGTCAGCTAAATTCTTCAAAGATTCCATCTGTACTGAACATGCTCCAGCCTGTACATGCAGGCATCTGCAGCACCCCCCACGGAACATGGGAGCATGCGCTGCTCCAGCTCCAAGCACGACTTCCTCTGAAACAGTCCTTCTCCATTGCTGTCAGCCTTCCTAGGCCAGGGAAGCACAGGGTTCTGACACTTTTATCCTGCACATCCCACACCTTTTTAGCAAAAAGGACCACGGGAGAGTAATGCAAAGCCAGCTGGGATTTTTCTTTCAGTGTTTGCCTCCTATGTCTTTAAAAAGCCTTCAAAAGAATGCATTAGTGTGAGGCTCCTCTTTGCAGGGAAATGGTAACTAAGGTAGGGCCCAGCTCTTCATCCAACCTCCATCATCCACCTCATTGGCCACCATCCACCTCATCTTCTTTCCTCATCATTTTCCTCATTGAACTCAAGTCCCAGAGTCCAAGTTCAAGCAACTGCTTCTTTGCAGTCCATTCCTAGCCCATTCAATTCTCAGTCACCTTCTCCCAGTGCTCCAGCTCCATTCATTTACAGTCAGAGTCTCCTTATTTCCCAGTGTAATGCCAGCCTCCTTACTCAGCTAGACCCCTCTTCATCTTCTCCTTTGCTTTGTTATATCTCAGTTGGTCTGACCCAACCTATGTTTTTCTGTCTCGGACAGTTTTGGTCCTCTCTACACTTAGCTCTGGAAGCTTCCTCCACCACAGGCTTAGATAACAGAAGAAATAGTAGGTTTGGGATAATGGCTCATTGTTTTGATGCCTGGCTGTGGTTCTCATTTCAGGCACTTTGCAGTAGCCTTGCAGTTCCTTGCAGTATGTGCAGTTCATCTACAGCATGATTGCAGTCTCACCAGCAAGGTACGATGTAGGATTCACAATTAGGACTATTAAAGACAGAATTTCTGAAGGCTTAATTATCAAAATCCAAGAAGTCTTCAACAATCATCTGTGAACTGTAATTCTTCTGGTAAAACTTAAAGTGTGGCAAATTATCACATTTTTATAAGGGATAAAAAACATACTCCTAACATTCACCTGCCACATTTCAAATACCACCCCTCCCTCCCAAATGGGAGCACTAAAGCTGTTCAAAGAAAAGGTCGTCAGAATTATTTAATGCTGTTAAAGAGTATACACCATGCTCCTTTCCCCCCCCCCCCCCCCCCCCCGCTTTATTTTGACTGAAATTTTTCTTGAGATTTTAGCTGTCTCTTAAAGTTCCTGAACAGGACATTGAGACTGAGCCTATGCTGCTATTCTGCAGTTATGAGTACACAGTCTAGCTCAGGATAAGAAATTAAATGTTTAAAATCCTAACATTGGCTGTTTTTTCAGATTTTGGACTTTGATTTTAAGGAAATTACTTTAATATGTATTGCAATTACGTAATGTGTTACATACTTGTAGGACCATTTAATTGAATCAAGTATTTTTTGTTTATGTATATTATACATCTTAGCTGTCTAAAATGTTTAACTTGTTTGTCTAACATAACATAATTTTTACAAACTAATACAGTTTATCTACTTTCCCTGCTTTTCCATCAGCTACTAACTAGGTCTGACTTTGAACAAGAGCTTGCTAACCCAGGGTCTCTACTAGGAGCCTGGCTTCATAGGGTAGAGCAAATGCCAACTAATGTAAGTAGTCAAAGCAGTTAAGTTACTTCTTGACATTGGATAATTTTCAGTCAGTAATTAGAATACCATTACTTTAAAAGTCTAACACAATACTTTGTCTCACTGCACTGCATTTCATAGATCACTAAGCAGCATTAATTGAGGACCCAGTCCTTTAATCTGACCATAGGAAGACTATGCACAAACAGGTTTTCTATTAAGGGAAAGAGAAAATAGAGACCAAGAAACCCAATACAAATGCATTTTGCAAAATTATGGTATTCCTTTTTTTCAGGTCATGACAACTCAAAAAGTTTAAAAGCTGAACTTTATCTACCCACTCCAGAAGCCTGCAAAGTTTCTGGCTTCTCCATCTACTCAAAGATTACCATCACCTGAAATGGCTTAAGTGATCTGAAAATGTCAAGGAAAACATGTAGTAAGTTTTACTTTTGGTGGATTGGACTGTCTGGGCACATGAGTAAAGCCACATAATGTTTGATTTTCACCCATTTTTTTGGGTTCTGGCTTGGGCTTATAAAATGGATTCTGGAAAAGTCTTTCTGACTTCCTTCCTGAAAGGCTGGGTGGCATCTGATCATAGGAAGGAATCTATTAGACTAGGAATGAAAGGTTTGACAGAATTGAAGAGTTTACTTCTGGGATCAACTTGTGGGTCATAAGTAAGACGGGGTAATGCAGTAATGCATGGCAAATGTTCTCAAGTTTCAGACCTTGTGGGCTATACAAGCTGATAGCAAAGTGGCTGTTTAGGTTTTATTTCTCTCCAGGGCTGGTATGCTTACAAGATAGGATTGATGCTTTAAATTAGAGTTAGTTTATTCACTCTGAATACTCTGCTTTTCATACACCTACATTTTGAGGAATTCCAGAAAAATGAAGGAAGCATAAACTGACCAAGAAAACAAGACACTTAACTGATAGCTTAGCAGTTTAAAAACAAACAAATAAACCAGCAAGCTGATCTCTCAAACTTCATGAAAAAGAGAAAACAAAGGAATGAAAAATTGTCACAAATAGAACAATAGTTCTATCAGATTTATTTTTTCCCAAGAAAATTTTTGTAAAAGTTTTTATACAGTCTTTGTAATTAAAAGTATCATATTCTGGTAAAATGCTGAATTAAATTTTTAGGCATGACATTCGCTCAGAATTGTCTGTATGTCTAACAGGAAGCCACCTTTACTGAAACACACTACCTTTTGCTTAGAAACATAATCTTTTTGACACTCAGGGGATAAAAACTGCCTGCTGTAGAAGATGGTTTGAATGTTGTACAATGTAGGAGAAGTAACAAAATGTTGGTTTTGAAAGTGAGGTTTGGTAATTACTGCAGTCTCTCCATTGCATGTCTGCATGGAAATCTGCAGTTGTTTTAGCACCTTGGGAAAAAAATATAAAAAAAAATCATACCAAAAAAAAAAAAAGATACTAAGAAAAGTCAATGTCGGAGGCCCCATCTTCCTCCCATCAGATTAAATAGAAAATAAAAATAAATCCTATTGTTTCTCCATTTATCTAAGACTAGGCCGTGACTGAGGTGTGGAAACTAAACTACATTCTCAGACTTAAAGGTGGTCCTTTTAGGTCAGGGCTCTGGCACACCAGCAAGTCATTGTAGGAAATGCAAATTGCCACTTCTTATTGCAGTAACCTTTCTGTTGATAGGGGACTTCTGTCTCCAGGGCTGTTGACCTGGCAAATTTCACATCCATTAAATCAAGCCAAAAAAATCACACAAAAAATTAAACAAAACCAGAGTCTAAGAAAAACGCATCGATGTAGAGGCTCTATTTAAAGAGGAATTTGCAACTGGACTTCTGTGATGTTTCCTGTACTTTAAACGCCTTTTTTTTTTCCACTCAGTACATTAAAGGGACATGATCAAGGCTAAAGAACCTAAAATTAGACCTGCCAGCTGTGTTTTGGTTTGTGAGTATTTGCAGGTCATGGTGTCCCAGTGCGCTCTCTGTCTGATCCATTCCCTGGAGGAGGAAAAACACTGGAACATAAAGGAATTCTGATACCCCATTACATTGCAGTACAGTTTCTGCCCTCCTTAGAGTAAATTAGGCAGACAGAAAGAAGACAATACAAAAATACCTCTGATCTTGGAAATAGCATGAGGATCTGGGTTTGTTATTTTATACTTAGCATCTATGTTTCATCTCGCATTTTGGTAAGTTAATAGGTTTTAAAAGGTCATACAGGAAAAAAATACATTAATGTTGTCAAGCATATTTGATTTTGCGTCAACTGTGTGAGCTTTTACAACATCGTCTGAAAATATCTAAACCTTACATAATCCTGCCAATGCAAGATGAGTTTTAGTGTCTCAAATTACTCATTAGTCTGCCAATTTTCCACCCAATAACTCATTTAATTACTGAAAAGCGGCTCTAGATGGTTTGCAATTGCTTCATAAAACTTACTACTAAAATTTCGAAGGGCAGTTTATTCAAGAGATATTAATCTGACCTCTAATTTGCAGGTGGTACAGTCCTAACTGATTTGTTCTCACAGATCAAATAGTGCCACATATAACTGCATAGTTTGCATCTGTTTATGATCTTTGCATGTGCAAATCAGAGTTTTGAGTTTAGGAGCTCAAAATTAGAGGCAGTTCTTTGGATAGATTGACCCTATAAACCTGCCAGACGAGCTCCACTTTTGTCAGAAGAATCATCCAAATGAGTCAGTCCAACACACATGGGTGTGTTATTGCCCTGTAATTAGGGGTTGACAAAAATCTGCAATTTGCAAAATAATAATTGAAAATGCATGTGGGGATCTTACATAGAAAGCTACATTCAGTTATGTTAAAAGCAGTGCTCTTTTCAAAAAGAAGTACAGATTTTGAACCGGGCTAAATCTCCAGGATAGCCGACAGAATGTACAAAATTCTACAAATAACGTAGAATTTTAAGCTCAAAATAGTGCATAACTGTGCTTGGAAAACCATGGAAAGCACCAGCTCAGAAGCAGCAGTGTTAACAGGACTCTTTAAATTGTCCTGAGTTGCACAGAACCAGAACAGCTCCAGTTCCCTTCCCACTGGACACGCTGTCCTAGTACTTTCTTCTGTAAATCTGGCATAGAGGTGACAACACTGCAGAAACAGATCATACCCTCTAAATGCATTTAATTAAATTCTGAGGGGGTGCTGCTACACACAATACTCATCCTCTAGCCCCTTTCAACTCCCTCTCAGTCTTTTCTGCACCTAGAAGGCCTCATACTATGCAGATAAGACCTCTGGCATCAAAGAATGTGGAGGTCATTATCTGATTTGATCAAGGGCATACTTGGTTACAGAAAAGGAACAGAGCAAGCAGGAGTATATCACAGACAAAGAAAAATATTTGAAAGTAACATAACAACTCTGTTGATTTGCTTTCCTATCTTGTCCTATGTTTAAATTTAAAATGCATTTATCAAGGCAAAATGATATTCAGATCAGGTGCTAAAAATGTTTGCTAATCATGCACACTCATCAAGACAAAAACTCAGAGTTCTTAAATCAGGATGTACTTGGAAGAAAGATAAGATGACCATCTTATCAAGAAAGAAATAAGAATCCTTCTGCCACAGTATGATTTTTTCTATCCCAGGATCTAACTCTTTGGAGTCCAGAGAAGAAAATCAGAGCCCATGGGTCTGGCGAGAGCTCATTCTGTATGGAGGTAGGAAGTCACACATGAGATTCTTTTTATTCAAAGACTTATCCATGGTGATGTCGAGGTGATCACCTTACAGTCATATAATGACTACATTTTATAATACTAGAAAGCCACAGGACAAACAGAACATAAACACCTCATAAGGAAACAGTAAGTTTAAACTAAATCTATGGAGTTCAGCATATTTGTATTATCTATGCTGTGTCATGCAAGTTGTGTATGAGGGATAGCTTCTATGATTTGCTTTTGCCATTTTGCTTCAATTCTACAGCTATAGAGCTTTTGAGACAGCAAATTCTTGATTAGTGTGCAGTGATGATGCAAAATTACAAGTGTGAATTAAGGCAACATTATGCTATGTTCATGTACTTATCAGGAATCATAATACACAATTCTAGTGTCAACTATTCAGCCACTGGAGTGACCTCACTGTTTAATATGCTCAGAGTTGCTGTATAAAGTGAGAAAACAAGTGTATCAGTATTGCATTAACAACGTTTTGCTGTAATCATAAGCAAGCTTTGCTAATATGTATTAACACAAGTTGTCTTAAAAAAAATTGTAGATGCCAAGTGTAAAAATGCTGTTTATATAAAATGTATATTACAAAGCAGCAGTAGTAAAATGAGATCTAGCATTTTGTCTTTCAACAGATTAACTTGCTAACCAGATTAAAGAAAAAACACAAAATAACAAAACCACCACAAAACCACACAGCAAAACCCCCTTATTTGGGGTGTTCAAGTTGTTAGCATGATTTCTGTGTAACTTTACGTACGCTAACATATACATTTACTGTGTGCATCCACCTGCACACACGTGCGTACATACACACACACACACATGTAGAATATAGCACATATTTTTATATCATATAAACACATATGCTCCAGAGCTTTCTTTTTCATGTTTTTCTTGAATCTTTAAATGAGTAATATCCAGCATCATGGACCCTGAACACTGATGACTCTGGTTAACGCTTTTATACTTTGCTTGAAATTACAGGATCAGTCTAGCCAGAATTTATGAGAACCAGACCCCAGACCTCACATAGCTCACATATTAGACCATTAGGCATCTAACTACCTCTGAACAATTTCAATGCATTATCTTGCCTTCTCCCTGGGGCACAAACTTCACTCGTCCATACTTTTAATATATTTTGTCTGCATGAAGCAGATCGAGTTATTACATGCCAGCAGATCACAACTTACAGAAATCTCATTGCTCTACAGTGATGCCACTCCCTTCTCCATGCTGAGATAGAGCCGTAAAGAAATGGTCAACAGTGCAATTTTCAGTAAATTAACTGATAACGTATTCAGTGCAGATTTGCTGTTTATGCTTACAGACAGGTTAATTAAATGTTTCCACCTTGAAATATATTTGTGTGTGCATACGTATGCTGATATATTACCACGCATATTCACATAGCTAAACAGAAGAATTTTTCAAATTGTTTAGATCACTCATTGCTGCACTTTACATCAATGTAGTGTCCCTTTGCTGTGAGAGGTTTTACAATTGCTTTCCAAGGGCAATATAAAAACAAGGTGGTTTTGCCAAATGTACATGTGTATTATGACATTGGAGTGCTTTTGTTTTGGGTTGCGTTTTTTGATTGAAATATAACATAAAGTAAGATTAGAAATCAATTGACCTGTGAACTCTCCTGAACCTTTTACCTGGTTTGCAAGGCCATTATGTTCTTTTCTTTCATTAGCTTTTTGCTGTAGCAAGGCTGAACAGGAAACAAGGGTGATCCTGTCTCCTCCCTAGAGGCTGTTCATCAGCTGGCTCAGTTTACAGCAATAAAAAAAAAAAAAAATTGGAAACATATAACAAGTTAGAAACCTTGTATTTTTCATTATGCATTATGGTTATTATTATAATACTAATTTTAATAGCAGAGGACACTCAGGGAATTGCACTCTTTTTTGGAATTTCTTTTCTGCAAAATGAGATGTACTGATTTTCCCTGCATATAAGTACCTGCCTTTATAATTCTCATTCTGGCTAACAAAGTGATTTTGGTTTGGATCTGTTAAATGAGTTTCCTTTATAGGTTGCATTCTTGATGAACAGAGCATTACTCATAATAATTCTGTATTTCAAATTTAAATTCATTGTTA
The DNA here is from genome assembly GCF_034315485.1 of Pezoporus occidentalis. Classification (NCBI taxonomy): domain Eukaryota; kingdom Metazoa; phylum Chordata; class Aves; order Psittaciformes; family Psittacidae; genus Pezoporus; species Pezoporus occidentalis. The sequence goes on along the minus strand of NW_026913964.1, from coordinate 6,100,453 downwards.
AAAAAACAGAAGTGAAAACCTTGTTTCTCTTTTCAAAAACAGTTTGAAGCCCTATTCTGCAAAGTGCTCAGTGCCTTGACAGAGATGCTTAGCACCAGAGAGTCTGAAAGAGAAAATAGGGATACTCAGCACCTCAGAGAGGGCGCTTCACACTGTACAGGATTGGACACTTAATTCCTAACTAAAACAAACTCCATCAAAAGGTCATCAGTCCTGGAGACTAAAACAGTTTTGATGAAGTCCAGTCTCCCACTCTGTTGACAAGCGTCTCAATTATTTTCAACAGCTCTTGGTGTCTACATCGGAAGAATGCAGAGCAATCATCAGGCTGAGGTAACCACAGGTCCCTCGGTGAGAATCTGCAGAACATGCACATTGAGCAGCACTCTAAGACAGCTATTTTTTTTCCACCTGAGGTAGGAATAACTAATGATGTAACCAAGTTATCAGCTACATGTTTTGACATACTGGCAGTGCATGAACTAATGCCTTGTAACTGCAATGCAAGAAGAAATAGCCCCTCAGGATAAATTCTTTGGAAGTCTATGTGAGCAAAGCAATGAAATGTCTGGATGGAAAAATGTAGAACTTTTAAATAGGACTGCATGGGACTTAACCCTGATGGATTTTCCTGTGTGTTACATGACTTGAATGAGGTAAAGTTTGTCTGGTACTGATTGGTTCTACCAGTCTTTGCTAATTTGCCCGAACATTTAAGCCAATTAAAGATGCAAGCTATAGAGAAGAAAATACCATACTCTTCTATGCACTTCCTTGCTCTCGATGGCTGATAGCACACAGTTCTGCACATGACATATGCACACCTAGGACATTTCAGACTTCAATCTCCTCACCTTTGGACCACGTGATTTTTCAATAACTGCTTTCATCCACGGCCTCCCTTGCCCAAAGCTGTGCCTCTGTCTTTTCAGAAAGCTGCCAGGTAAAGGCAGCATTAAATAGGTTCAGCAGTAAATAGGCCTTCAGAAATCCAGCTGGAATCCTTTCCTGTCTTTCTCTCCAGCTGCCTCTCCAATACTTCTCTCCAGCTGCCACCAACTGCACAGCTTTTGGGGTAACTACTACCCAAAATTCCCATTTTTCCCAGTACCTCTGCATTCACTGGAATGCTGTGGAATATCTGGGCTATTACTGGCAAGGGATTTCAAATGCCATATGTTATTTTTTGCATTTACAGCTAGCTTATGTTGCTGTGATGGGAGGCAGACCTTTTCTTGGTTTCTTAAAAGCAACGTACTAACATTAAGGAGAGGCGGTGCTCCTTCATGAAGAATCTGCTGAGCTCTTCTAAGCCTACAGAACATGCAGCAATTAGGTGTCATCTAAGAAGAGCTATGGGGCTTCCTTTATGAAATGAAATTAGTTACTTCTAGCATATAGGTTAAGAAACCCACCAAATCACCAAAAATCACCACCACACCCCAAAGTAAAGCATAATGAATGAGAAAATTACAAGTTAAGACACAAGAAAAGGTATTGTAATTCACAGAATCACAGAATGGTTGAGGTTTGAAGTGACATGTGGAGATAACTGGTCCAACCGCTCTCCTCGAGCAGGACCCCATAGAGCTGACTGGCCAGAACCATGTCTGGATGACTTTTTAACATCTCCATGGATGGAGACTCCACAACCTCCATGAGCAGCCTGTACCAGTACTCAGACACCCTCACAAAATATCTCCTGATGTTATCTACCAAACACAATTTTTTGGTGAATGTTCACAAAGTATTTCCTGTGTTACAGATTGTGCCATTTGCCTCTTGTCCTGTCACTGGGCACCTCTGAGAAGAGCTCTGTCCTTTTTGCATCTTCCCTTCAAGTATTCATATACATTGAGAAGATCCCTCTGAGCCTTTTCTTCTCCAGGCTAAACAGTCCCAGCTTTTTAAGCCTTTCCTTGTATGCAAGATGCTCAAGTCCCTTAATCATCTTCATGGCCCTTCACTGGACTGTCCCTAGTATGTCCTAGAAACACATCTCAAAATGTGTTCCAGGAAACATAGCTCAAAATGCACTAGATACTGTGGCATTTTCACTGTCTCTCATGCTTTCAAAAGAGAGGATGGTCCCTTGCAATGTTATCATCTCCAATGTGGCAAGTTCAGTAAAGGATCTCTATTGACTAAACTCAGTATTCCACACCACCAAAAAAATATCGCAGCATTGTTCTTCACAGGTTTTTTCTAGCACTTGCGGTGGTGTAGGTGTAAAATTATTTCCAAATTTTTTGCTCAGCTACATGGTTAATGCTAGCTTTTCTCAGCTGGGCAATTTCTGTGCATTTTGTCTTTGCTAACATTCATTTTAAGCTCAGAAGACTCATTGGACACCACAAAAGAGGACATGAATGAAGGACATAAAGACAGATTCAGAAAAAATTAGATGACCGTATTAGCTGCTCGATAATTTATTTCTACTATTTTCAGTGCTATGTCCACTGCTTATGGTCTGTGCTGGGCAGATGACAGAGGATAGCAGCATCCATGACAGCTCCCAGAAACTTAACCTAGAAAGACTATTTCCCCTCTAGACCATGCCAAAAGGCTATTACTCTAATTACAAGAAAATTAAATGAAGTCTCAAAGCTAACTCTTGGGACATACTTCAGCGGCAGAAGGTTGCCTGCATTCTATTTACACTTATTTGAGGTCAGGTTTAGTGCTTTCTATGATTCTGAAAGCACAGGAAGGAATCCTATACCTGTGGTCATATCTGTATGAGAAGCATACTCTTTCGAGCTATACAGCAGCTTTGTAGACCTTTCAACTGTGCAAAGCCCCAGTGTTTGTGACCCTACATGTCAGGTTGCTGCAGAACAAGAAAAAGAGGAAGAGTTGTGTGGGAAGCGCATATCCTCTCACATAATGGCAGAGAGTCCATGTTTCAGATATGTCTCTGTCAGGGCCCTTTTGATTGCTGGATTTACACTTCTAAAGAGCAGCCCAGTGCAGCAGTTTCTCTCCCACTCCATGATTTCCCATGGCCCAGACTACAGCTGACTGACAGATTACAGATCAGGCTGCTTAGGTCTGTCTGGCACAAAGGCTCATGAAGCAGAACAGAAATTGTGGGGCCCAAAAGTAAAGCTGCAAGTGCATGACTTGTTTTCTGAAAATACATGGGACAGTGTGAGAGAAGTCAGACAAATGTCTCTTTCTCAGTGTTTAAGACTTGGCAGGTCTGCTAGCTGTAGAGCTCAGCAGCTTATATAGCAACTTCTCTATGTCGTCCAAGTTCAGTTGATTATTCACTGCAAGGCGGCCAAAAAAAAGGAATGGTGATAGAGGGCAATGAAGTCATAATGCTCCCCCTCCAACACACTTCAACTTGCTCTCCCATATCCATATCTGGATTTTAATGGGACTCTTTACAGGTTCTGTGGATTCTGATATACAGCTGCAGACTTTCTACATTTAAATTTGTTCTGTAAAAAACAAGGGCAACAAAAGGAGCTACTTTCATTTACTGGAATGTAAATAGGCAAGTATAACAACTATAGAAATGGTAAAAATTATAACATACATTTACTAAAGTAAATTGTTCATATGATGTACTTTTCTATATTTCTATGCAATTTACTATTTTCAGCTTTCCCAGCTATGGCTAAAGCAGGGCTTTGCAGGGGAGTTTGGAAGTTCGGGACTTTGTGTTCTATATTAATACTAAGGCTTTTTTTCAGCTAATGGAATTGTTTACATTACTTTTCCCCATTGCTATCACAATCATTATATCATTAATAATACTTACGCTTTATTTCAGAATTTCTGTCTTTCATAATAACAGTAGTAAGCTTGCTCTGCATAGATTTTGCCTCACCTAATAGGTCAGAGCATGACCTAATCTGGTACTTCTGACAGGTCTGGAAACTGGAAGATGAAGGAATTCACATGGACTACTCCAGTATTTTTTCAGTTTCTGCTCAGAGTATTTCTTTTTTTGCCAGCACAATGCACCTGTTTTGATAATCTATCCTTGGAAGTTAATGGAGCCTGTGAACTTCCAGGTGGCTGTGGAAAAGAAGGCTGTGTAGTCAGCAGACCCGTATACTGACAGTCTGATGAGACTTTCTATTGATTTCTTATCCTGAGACATCAATTCACAATTCCTATATGATCTCTTATCATGTGACTTGTTTCCATCAGTCACTTGGTTTACACACACCATTGGTGAATAATGCCCAAAATCATACTTCATTTCCATTTATTTATATTAAAAAAAAAAACAACAACAAACTGTGCTGCTAGAACTCTCATCAACTGCATTAAAGTAGTAGGAGGGAATTTACTCTGAAATTACTGATTCTGTTGAAAAGCAAACCTTTCTGAAGGTAGAAAAACATTTTGATGGATGGATATACACAGCAAAATTAATTTGCCAAAGGAGAATTTGCAGCAATGCTGGTGGGGAAAAAAGTTCTATCTGAACCTCCTACAGATACTTAACAGATACTTCTGAGACCCACAAAACAAACTGAAGAGAGAGAATGCAAGGAAAACTGATTATTTTGGGAGAAGAAGGACAATGTAGAAGGGAGAGAGCAACCGTAGTCTATTTCCCCGTTTCTTCAATTCATGACATGCCAGTCCAGAAAAAATGTTATGAACATTCTTCTCTTTTTCAATGTGGTGGTGGAAACCCAGCATGACATTTTTTCTCAACAGTGCCTAAAATAAGGCACCTGAATCCATCCTTGACCATCCATTATTCTTACCCATTTTAACACAAAGTATTTTAACCAAGAGACATCATTACACTTGGCGCTGCAAACATCTGTGCGAAGACAAGGACTTAACAGCAACATGTGATCTGATTTTCTTATTTACTAGGCACTCATATACATTACGGATTTAGTAAGCGACACAGGGATTGAGCCTTATGGAAATCAGGTAGATAATTTCGTAAACTTTTTATTTCAAACAAAATTTTAAAAGTATTTTTCCTATTTTACCTGACCAACCAGGTGGTAAGGGACAACATTCTATTGATTACTATCATTCACTTTGTAAAGTCCGCAAAGCACTTAGAAAATTACTAAGTACAGTGTCCAACCATAGTGTCTCCCAAGTTCCTACTGCCTACCCAATTTCTTCCTGCAGATTCAGCAGGGTGTCGTCATGTTTGCCCTTACTTTCTGTGCTACATTGTTTTGTATTGTTTTGTGCTTTGTTAAGAGAATGAGAGGTATCATCACAGAAGTATCTTCATTTGGATGGTGAGCGAAATGGTTCCTGCACTCTTGTAAAGAGGACATGTTGATGGTTCCTCCAGTTAGGTGAACTACTGAGATTTATAATTTCATTGTTTTCTTTTTTCATGTGATGTCTGTGGTAGGCCTAAAAATCAGCAGTAAGCACACTACTGGAATAGAGAAATGCCTTTTCTTTACCTCAGGAAAATACCCATTGCATATACATATCATGATGCAGTCTTTAATTTATGAATGCATACAATTTTCTCTCTCCTCCAGTGAAAGGATGCAGGCTTCATTCACCACAAAGGCAATACATACAGGCTGGAACTGAGAATGAAGAAAATATCTGGCATGCTCTAACTTCAGAGTCCTTCACTTAGCAACCTATGAACTGTCCTTTGAGCCTAGCTATTGTTTGTATATGAGGTCATAACACTACATCAGGCAAATCTGAAATTGTATTTAGTTTTTTGAATATGCAAATATAATATAGCTGGTTTACAATGGAACTTTGCTGTTGTCTCTCAGTAGTCTCAGAGAACCCCACTTGGATCACTACTGTCACAAAGGTTGTATTTTACATCTCATACTGCTGCCATAGCTCCCTAAATGTTCAGTCTTAGTAGATCCCTAATTCTGGTCACTGCTTCAGAGATCCAATATCTGAAACATCTGCTGGCCTAATAAAAACTTAAAAATTTAAGACTGAGCTATCTTGTCACTGCATGTGGTATGCGACTGAAGTATAAATATTTCATTTGATATTTGTTATCTTATTTGATGACTTAGAAACATCAAGACAAGTTATCTAAATCCTTCCAGTGTTACATTCCTATCTCAAGTTTTATGTCTCTAATACCTATCACACTGAACACTACAACTTTCCATCCCTCCCTTTATCCAGAGGAACATTTATCTTTACCTCTCACACATAAAAAAAAAAAAAAATCCTCTCATAATAGCAATATGTCTGTTAAACATACATATTAAAAATAGTCTCTGTAGAAATCTAACACACTACACGTTGATATAGTGCTGATCCAGACATTCATTAAAAAGAGCTTCCCCTTTCACTTCCCATGTAAATATTTGGAAATAGGGCTGTCTTATAAATTTGTCAAATGACTTCTAAAGTCATGCTGCACTGCATGTCCACGTCTTCTTACATTTCTGCCCTGACACTGACTTGAATTTGAATCAAATCAGCTAACCTATCACTCAGGGGCTGCACTGAGTGACCTATGTGAAAATAATTTCAAATCTGCTCCCATAGCCAGGTTTAGAACCAACTGTGGTATCAAGGGATCACTTTTCAACAGTGCTCACCACCCTCAATGAGCTCTTTTAAAAATCTGGGCCCTGAACACAAATGTTTGCCTCACATACCCTACCAACACTCCTGCTGACACATTTGCTGTCTGTCTCAGCCGAAAGCACTGAAGAGCTGAGCAACTTGCAAGACAGGTTTGATGATACACCCTGTGGAAAGGCTTGGATCCCTCTTTCCTTTGAACAGCTCTGTTGGTGTTTAAGAAGAGATGTCAGTGTCTGACAATCTTCAAGGGCAATTTAATTAAAATATTTATCTGTTAAACAAACAAAAAAAAAACAACAAAAAAAAAAACACCCAAAAAACAAACCCTGCCAAAATCCAAGCTTACCCTCTCTCCATACTGAAAGCTTGTAACTATCTTTGTTGGCTCCAGCTCTCAGAGACGACTCTCCATTAGCTTCTTTGGGACTTGGATTAAATCCTAAATGTATAAATCATGTCAAAAGACCATATAACATATTTTATTTGTATGAGATATGCATGAGGGGTCATATCAGTAAACTCCCCATTGCCATTAATGATTCGCACATGTGTGACTATATATGTATATATACACCAGGTCAAGCTTAGCCTGTGAACCAGTGGACACACCAATTCTGAAATCCCTGCCAATTGCACACATAGTTTCCACAGGTCTGACTGTTCCTTCCCATTAGGAAGTGAGTAGAAACTCCTGAAGCACTAAACAACTTTTAAACTCCTCTGAGGAATGTAAACCAAAGCAATTCTGGTCAAAGTAAAAGATCTGACAACACTATGTTCAGCGTCAGTACTGCCCTGTTGTTTTGGGGCTTTTCCCCTACAGCTCATACACCACCCTTAGTCCTTTTCATTAACACTTTCGTAGTACATGCACAGACACTCCAGTTTGTTGTCTTCTAATGTAGGCTAAAAAAAGAAAGTTAATGTTTCAGTGTAGGAAAAAACCCTCAACCAATGATGCATGTAAAATGCTGTTATGTTGATTGAGCAGCTGGTTTTTTTGGTATGTATCCCAGATGTTTCATCAGTATGGCAACACCTTAAATTATACTGTCTCTGAACATCTTGGACCAGCCCCACCTGGTCATATCCTTAGCCTGGAGACCTCAGCCTTAAAGTACCTCTCATTACACAACAAACCTTAATGATTTTATGACCTAACATTTTTTCCTTCGTATAATTTAAGTAAGGTGCATAGGCAAACTGCTAACATCTGTTATCAATACACTGTTCTTAGGGACATGGATTTATCAGATATATAGCTTCTCTAAAAGTACACATAGAGGTGTATTTCTAATAGCTTACAGCTAACAGCAGTCATTTAAGCTACATACATAGAGAAATATTCACATCTAACTATCGTTTGTACAGCTGTGAATTAGTTTCAGAATAGTCCATAGAAAGAACACTAAAATGGAACAACCTCCTCAACATAAAAAAAAAACAAACAAAACAAAACAACCAAAACCACCTGTTTCTTTAATTATTTTATTGTCAGCTTTATTTCCATCTGCCTGGAAATGATGCTTGTCTATTCTAAACATTTATAGAGCAAATTAATCTGAATTCATATCCCATACTGGCCAAGCACAAAGATGTAGGACAGTGGCTCCCACCAAAAGGTCATGACCCAGTTCAGGTCATGGCATTTATGAGATAGGGTCACAAACCTAGTGGAAATTCTATTGCAGAAATGGGGTTTGCAACCGAAAGGAAAGTCATGAACCTAGAAGACCAGCTGAAAGGGTACTGACACTGTACAGTCATACTATTGCTGGACCTCGTCTCTCTGATATTCATTCAACAGTTAAAAATCCAGCTGGTTTAAAATCAATAAACAGGCAAGAAAGGGATTCTCAAATATAGGAATGATCACTGGCCTCAGCATATTAGTATTGAACCTTGGTTTTAGAAGCAGAATCAAAAACAAAAGAAAAATTAATTATCATCTTTAAACCCTTTTGTGTAGTATTCTTCTCCACCAGAAAGTTTATTCACATATCTACTTATTTCTATAATAAGCCATAGAAACAATTTTCTGGTAATATTTTAAGTGCTTCAGAAAGTCAAGTGGGATCTCTAGATAAAGACTTTCACTCATACTAACACACAGGCAGAAGTAATTTTAGTTATTTATTCAAGTTTTTGACTGTTGGAAGACAAAGTTTGCCATTTGCTGGGGAAATTATAGAAACGCTTTTAGTTTATTTAGTACAGGCATTACAGATACTGATTCCAAAGATAAAAATAACGACAACACAACAACAACAACAACAAAAAGAAACAAAAAATCCCCCAAAACAAAACAAAAAACCCACAACAAAACCGAAGCCTGATGGTTTGGGTAATTTTTATGAAAAAAACTTATAACTGCAAAATAACACGATAAGAATTAACATCTGGAAAGGTATTATGTTCTTTCTTTCTAGATGACATGGATTTGTTTTTTTTAAGCTCAATTTCTGAATGCTGACTATAAGCCAAAAAAAAACCCTGAATTATTCTGCATGGTTGGTTTCTGGAGATGTCACCTAAGCATCAATCAGTGTCAGAGGAAATCAAAGGATTCCCATTTCAGAAAAATTGGCTCCAAAAATTGTTCTCAAGGCATGAGTATGGTGAAGACGAGGTGACCGTAAGCTGCTTTTGTCATTCCCTGATTCCAGGAACTGTCAAAGGCTACAACAGCCTCAATCTAAACAACATAACTTGGAGGTCTCTCAGAGTTGCTGTAAATCCACTGGCTGATAACAGACGCTTAAGGAGTTCAGCTGGAAATCAATGGAGCACATATGTGCCCTGGATATAGCCTGATATGTGTACACCCAGTTTAGGGGTCTTTACAAACCTTAGTTATAATTGTTCACCATACAGTGACCATTGTGGTGTGCTGACATAAGGCCCACTTTCTTTTGAGGCTAAGTTTAAAACAGATTGTAAAAGTGCATCGAAAAGTTTATAGGGGCGCTTGTGAGTATGTACATAGCCACTAAGGAAAACAGTGTTGCTATCTAAGCACTGCAGGCACTGATTCCTTTAGAGTTAAATTCAGTAAAGATAGAAATCAACACTTTAAAGGTGCCTTTCATGGCATTCAGAAAATGCAGATCATGCATTTCTTTATTGAGCAGAAGTAAGGGCCTAGTCCTAACATGCCAGCATAAAAAGGCAGTGCTCTTAAGTCTACACATTAGATATGCCATAAATATTCATCAAGCACATACTGGCAAAAGCTGGATTTCAATGAAGCTGCATCATTTTTGCCAACTGAAGACCTTCCCCTGACATCTTCCAGTGGCCAATGTACAGGGGCAGAGGACATGGATGCTTTGCTGGACTGGGAGGCAGCACTGGAAGAGGCTGCTCAACAGCAGAACTGACATTTGCAGGTAAAGGAAAGGCATCTGGCTAATGCAACATGTGGTGGTGGCAGCATAGGGGAGGTGAAAGAAGCCCTATTCCCCTGGGACAATATGATGGTCAGCCATGCTTCCTTCTGGGAATGCTTCTGGACTGCACAACAGGATACTTTCACATTAATAAACCCAACATGTGCTTATCAGGTATGGCAAAACATATGTCAACTTATTTTTTAATCTTTCCTAGATGTCATTCTCCCTATCTACAGCACCAAAATTCATAAATGATAAAGACAGAAAAGATCTCATTCATCTGCACATATTTATTAACACTAGGATTTTACCTTAGGCTATTGGCTGAAAACCTGTTTGGTAGTTTTTATTCAAGACAGATTCATATGACCACGACAGTGTGCTCTGCTCATTGATGTAGTCTTGGGCATATACACAATTAACTCTCCCTCACTGCACATCAGTGGCATGTTAAGTTTTTCCTAACAAGCTATGTGGGTGCATATAATTTCACCACAATATATGGAGCATGTCCAATAAAAGGAACATTGATGGGTACTTTAGTTCTACACTACATCAAGATTTCATACAGGCTGGACCAAAGAGAAATATAATGTGATCATTAAAGTAACTACATTCCCCAAGCCTTTCACAACAGTCTATACCCATAGCTAAGACAGAAAAATCAAAATCAATTATATCTGAAAGGTGATGCATAAGACAGGGAGTGAAAAAAAACAAGATGTTTGTTAAATATTAAGTATTTACATATACTCACTGTATCAGCTGCATCACAGTGCAGCTGTTTGCAGGGCTGAAAGCAAGGATGTCCAAGTTTTCCAATGATTTTGGTAGAAACTTACTTACTGCACCTCCCTGAGACTGTATCCTCTGTTTTCAGTGTGACATTGGTACATGCTTGACAAATGTAATTATTCCATAGTTACATGAAATCTGGTAAATAGATCTCAAATTAAAATGCCATTTTCTTTTCATTTTAATCCCTTCCCTCAGACCAGGAGTACTGACCACTGCTGAAAACAGCCCTGGGACCCAGTATCCTGCAATTCCACAATCTTGAAGTCCCTAAAACCCACCAGCTCCAAAGGTTAGTCTTTTAGGTTTAAAATGAGGATATATGGATGAGGTATCTCCAGTGCCCCAATTCCATGCATGCCAATGAGCTATTTTCTAAAACTAGCCAAAACCAAGCTCACTTTACTCTCTTGCACTCTAAAAGAAGCACAGAAAGCTTTGGCACTTTGACAAATGACAAATCCTGTTGCAGCAGTTCTTTAAATGCCAGGTCAACAAAATCTGACAAACTGCTGATGATGAGTGAACTCAAAGTGAGAAATTAGGTGGGTAACGGCTTTTCAGCTCCTTTTGGAGAACTCTTTTGTGGGAACATAATTCAGTAATTTGCTTTTCTGTAACAGACCACAATAAACACATAGAAATTTAAAGACAGCGCATGGAAGCCAGAAATATCCAAAGACAGACACTCCTAGAGGCCAAATTCTGCATATTAAAATGTCCTGGTTCAGTAAAGCACAAAAGAGTAAAATATAGCAAACAGGTTTTCATTCTCACATTTCTCCTTCATTGATCATTACATTACTTTTTCCATTTTTTGAAAAAAAAAAAAAAAGTAATATTAAAGAATTTCCCAACTTTTAAATAGTAACATTACATCTTTCAGGCATTTAATAAATTAAAAAGAAAGAATAAGGTATAAATAAGAGGGGTTATTTGCTATGTAATATTGCAAACATTGATTTTAATATACAGTTCAAGGATTCATGAACTCTATAATGCATAGTAGAATTTACTTAAACCAGTCCATTCACATAGCTCTGTTGTCATCACATATGACCTCCGCTCCACTTTAATTTACAGACTATCACAGAAAACTGTTAGTCCATGTTATTATCTCCCTTTTGCAAACTTTGCATTTAATTTGATTTTACCATGGTGTAAATTACATCCATATGAGACTTTGTGTGCAATCTTTATTTACCAGCTATAAAAAGTTTTTTTTTCTAGTAACATGCACTACTACCAGAAAATGGTACCTAAATTATGCCCATAAGAACTTCAGTGTCCTCACTGAATATACTTTAGCCAATACAGATTAAAAAAGAAAGCTGCTACTAGGCTTTGCTTTAAGTTTATATGGTATTTATCTGAATAAGTCAAATTTTTTATCATCAGAGGACAGTGTTGTGGAGGACATCACAGATGCACACAGTCACTTGCACAGGCAGTGCAATGACATATGCAAATGACATTTTCCTCTGTGATTTGTCCATACAATATGAATCTCTTTCATATGCAAGTGACATTGTGCAAAATGAGCTTGTGCATTCACCTACCGAACACTTGTGCCAGCCTCTGTTATATTGCTGCTCTTCCTCACCATTAAAATGGCCTAATGGGACCAAAAAGCAGACGGACTTACTCAACTGGAGGAGAGCCAGCAATGCTAGATCTACATCAGTCCCCAGTGCAGTGGCATGTCAGAGGAAAAAGAAGAGCTGATCAGACCAATGTTGCTTTCTGATACCTCTAGCTACCTCTCACCTACACCAGAGCTGGTGTAGAAACAGTATCTGTGTCAAGCTGCCATAGCCAGATATTTTGCGGTCACTCTGCTGTGCCTTAGTGACAGCTGAGAATCTAAGTCCTCTAGGTAAAGTGCCTTTATATGTTAAGGAGATCTCCCACAATATGTAGCTGGTGTATCCCTAAATAAACTTTGATGAGCCACCTGTAAGGAATGAAAGTTAGGTACTATTTCAAACTAGTGTACATACTGTTCATACCCTAGTCTTGTTGCAGTGGAGGAAAGAGCTGCAGTTAACATAGCTAAAGGGAAATAATGATTACACAAAAGCTACCTTTCCAGTTTCATTGTTGTATAAGAGTATAGATACTCTCTGCAGTGATTAATTTGCTCCCTGAAGGGTCAAGACCTGTTCACCTGACCTACATGAGTAACCACAGTAACTTCAGCGGGTGTAGGTAAATGAACTGAGTAGAACTTGCTCTTAAAGCATCTTTAAACAGTTTAGTATCAAAGAGGCAAAGTAGCATAATAAAGGCAAGGGAACCCTTTCTGAAAAATGGAAAATGTTCCTCTTCTTCTGCCAGAGGTATAGATGGGCTTGATGGATGCAGCCTATTGCTTGTCACTGTCAGGAGTAACCACGCTGACTTAAGAAGTCTTGAAGTAACCAGCAAACTATGGCTAAAGTATTACATGCAAGTCTCAGCCTCTGATAACTGTACATGTACAAGTATTTGCAATGTCTCAAAAAAATACTATGTTGACTCAATGTGGAGGGTGAGGGGGAGAATCAAGTAATTGTTTTCAAGAATGAGTGTCTGACCTGCAAATAGGTTATGGAAAAAAAAAAAAAAACAAAACAAAACATAATTCAAGAGGTTCAGAAGTGTCATAACAGATTAGAAAAGGGATTTCTCACCAAAACTTTGCTTTTAAAAACTCAAGTGCCTTGAAGTATGGATTACTGTTAGTTAAATACACATATACATGAATTAGTGGCAGTAGTAGCGATGCTAGTGAGAATAAAACATCACGTATTAGACAGCATCAGTCTCTGAACCTTCCTAACACCAAAAGAAAATGCATATATCACACGGCCACTGAGATAAAGTAACACTCAGCCCTAGAGGGCACAGATTTCGTCTTTATGTAAATCAGTGCCTGTCATTGCATGCATGATTCACTGCTCAGAGTGTACTCTTCTGTGACGAATGAGTCCCGCTTAATTTGGCAGTGATTATGCGGGTTGCTGGCCCTCTAAACCCCTTTGAACTTGTAATTGCTGCTGGTTTAAATAATGAACATTAAGGGGAGGTGGATTCATAAAACTGTGGATAATTACAATTTCTTTTCTTTTTTCCTTTGTTTTTTTTTTTTTTTTAATGGAAATAAAAGGCTTCTGAGGCTGCTGATAACTGTATTGTACTAGCCTGTTACTGAAATAAAACTGCAGTCACGTTCAGTCTCAAGGAAGGAAAGGGAGTGGAAAGGAGAAGAGGAAAAAAGAGAAGGAGAGGGAGATCAGAATGGCTTGGATGCCAGTAGAAAAGGAGGAGCAATGGCATTCATGAATATTCATAGCTAGTCACATCTGTAGCAGGCTTGCTTTCCACCTTTTTTTCTTTACAGTTCAACATGGACAAGAAGTGTTAACAAAAGAAGGTGATTGTACAGTTCTATCAGGCTCCAGGTTTAATCTTTACAGCACATATGGGTGAACTTTTTTTTTTTTTTTACTTTTCAAAGACTACCATTTTTCAAAAATTGCAAATGCCTGTAACCAAAGGAAGTGTTCCCTCTCCCTCCCCCCGCTGTGCTGCTTTTTAAAAATTATGTTCCTGTAATTATGAATGTGAGGGAATCTGTTGCCAAGGAAGCATGATGTGTAACATGCAGCAAATTTGTTCCTCCTCCCCTTTATGAGCACTTTACTAAATCCTCCAATATTCTTTGATCCAGTAAAATTTTGATTTGCATGTGTACCGTACTGAAACAACAGCAACAAAAATTGTTATTGAGGAGGGGACAGAAACCAAAGTCAGCCAAGTCAGGCAGCTACTACCCAGAAACAACAAAGAATGAATGATAAATTTAGCAGCCTCATGTTCAATTTTCAAACAACACAGCAGAGATTTATAGCTTTGCTGCTCCCATGGTAAACGAACCAGCACACAGAAAGCGTGTCTGGTTTTGATTTTGCTGTTTTCCCCATTTTTTTTGTTCTTTGCCTATTTGCAGGTTTGTTTTTTTTTAACTCTACATTTTCTTTATCCTGGTGTGAGATGAATATCAAAGGCCTAGTGCTGTTGGTAAGCCTCCAGCATACAACAGCAGCTCAATGGGATGTTATTAGAACCTGCGTCACAACATGGCAGACTGTGATTAATAGCAACTCTATCAACGGTAGCAACTTCTCAACAACGCCCTCCAGCAGCTCTAAAGGGGCTATGTGAAGAAGAAGGGAGAAAAAAAAAGGAATAAAAAAATGTCTGCAAGAACTAGCTACTAAAGGTTCAGCTTTGCACGGGATTAGATTATGTCAAACCTGTATGACTGCTTTCAACCAGAACACAGTGGGGATGTTTATTTAAAAGCATGTTATCAAATGCATGGGTTGATCATTGTTTTATTTTGCCAGAGCCAATCATGTGAAGAACAGGATTACAGTGATGGAGAACAGGATACTAAAAAGACCTGACCTTGTATTAGAGGTATAAACAGGGTTCCTTTCAAATGAAGAAGAAAAGGTTTTCCTAACACTTCATGAAAATTTCTAAGGAAACTGCAGGGCTGCTAAGTTTTTCCTGTTGCTACATAAAAGAAAGCAGGTTTAATTTTAAACCAGGAGTAAACTGATGTCCTTGACCTCTCTTCTTTTAGAAAGAAGAGAAACTTAAGTCCACACAGTAAAAAATATGAAGTTTATTCAAATGCGCCATCCCATATCATAAAATATTCTAATAAATGTCTCCAAATATTCAAATAAAAATTATGATGTTCCAGCTGTAGCTCATGAGATTATGGCTTGATCCATAGCAGGCCCCCCAAAAATAGGTAGATGCATCGATGTGCCTCAAACGCTATGGTCTGGACATAAACTTCCAACTCAAAAACTCTTTAAACTTCTACCTGGCAGAAATTTGTACGACATACTGGACCTTCTGGGATCATCCTATGTTTGCATCATTTCTTGGCCCCATCACCACCTACTGCTGACCCTTATCTGGCTCAGTAGACCATTGGTCTGGTCAACAGAGCAGATTTTATTTAGTCAAAACCAAGACAAAAACATTTGTTAAAACATTTCATATCAACTGATCCTTCTCCAAAATCTTTTCTGCTGCTAAGTGGTTTTCATCTCTGTTAACAGCATTTTTAACATGCTAATCATTCTGCCATCTTCTGTCTCTCAGAAGAAGGGGAATGTTCACCTACAGATTTAAATGATGTTAGTAATCTCAGTCACAAATTACAGTGTTGGCATAGCATTTACACTGAAAAAAAGTATGCAGAACTACTTTAAATGCATACATAAACGTTGCAGCAGATTTAATCCACATCTTTGTGAGAGAAGTAGCAGAAGAGTAAGACCTGGAAGACTTGTAGTAGGGTTGATTAGGAGAAAAAGTAAACAGCAGGTGAAAAGAAAACCAAAACCAAAACCAAAATGGAATAGCTCTGCAAATTAGATGAAAAGGTTAGAAATGAATAGGAAGGCTGGGGAGCACTAGTATATTGTACTCGCCTCCTTCAGGAGTTAGAATGACATAGTCCAGATACTTGCTGTTGGCCAGTTTTATATCTAATGGTCCTCTTATCCTTAATCATCACATTGTTAGCTCTACTGAGAGAGCAGGGGTTATACAGTGTATTGAAGTCCAGAGGCAAAGGAGTGTATACAAAATGCTGAAAATCAACACCTGCTGAGCTATAAATAAAATAAAAAATACATTAAAAAATACAAGCAACTTTTTACTTTTTTTCTCAAAAACACACAACTTGCTCAACAAAGCACTGAAATATGCTGCATTTGTGCCAAAGGCTGTACACTCCCTTCAACCTGTTTATCTTTGAAGACCATAATTAAGGAGGACAAACTCGCATATAGTCAACACAAGTTGTGAAATAACAGCATTCACAATTTTTCTCAAATACGTCTGCTTTATCTGAGAATCTTGCTTGATTAAAATTGTGGGGCAATCAGCAGCTGAATTAAGAGATTACTTTCTGCTGCAAAAAGACAGCCTTTACAAGTTCTACAAATGAATAATTCGGGCTCAGTTCTCAAACGGGTCCAACATAAGGAAACTAAAGGCTTCTGCTCATGTCTTTCTATTCCCAGGGCTAACTGGGGACTAGTTCAGTACCTAATACCTCTTAGTGCCTGCTCCTAGGTTTGCTGAAGCACCTTTGTTAAACCTTTTCCACACAGCACTTTCATGACTGCCCAGCCACTCTGTTTCACATAGAAATGAGAGGCAGTGACAACCTATTTTTAACTGTGTGTCCCCCCCCCCAACCTATCACAGTTGTTTCTGCTAAGAAATATGTGGTGGTTGCCTTGCTATGCTATCCTCAGCGTTCCTTATAATGGAGCACTATCCACACAGAGAAAACCTCTGACTTATTAGATCCTTAAGGCACAGTTCCACAGACTCAGGTAAGTATTTTCTTTCCCAGCAAAAATGACTAATTGAAAATGACCTAGGAAAAGTCAGGAAAGTAGAATAGGGCATCTATAGAATAACTGTCACAATAGTGCACTATCATAGTCACTTTTTATAAAGGTGGGAAGAGTGAATAGAGGGAGAAATAACAAGTTTATTCCTAATCCTTTTATCGAGATGTAGCCAAATTCACCAAGATCTGTGAATATTGCACAAAGCATAGGAAAAAGCAAAGCCGACACAGAAAGAAGCATAGGGCACACAGCCTTCTAGCAGAACTGTGACAGACCAGCAAGTGTCCTCTGATTTCCCTGGGTAGGGAAAAAAGCTACAAAATGGCAAAGCTACAGAAATATGGTTCAGAAAGGTTGATGGCTTTGCTAATGGCTTTTATATCAATATCTTATCAGCATTTCCAAACACAGAAGTTTGCGTGGTGCTTGAGGATTCTAGGGTGGATGAATGAAGACAGATGAGAAAGGGGGAAATAATGTATGGAAACCCTCAATTCCCTAATGTTTTATCCCACACACCTTTTTTTTTGCTGAGCAATAAATAATCAGTACTAACATTAAAACAATTTTGTTATCTCAGGGTCAGATTCTGGTAACAAATGCATGGCCTGACTGGCCTGCAGAAACACATTTGAGGACAGTTTGATCCAATCTGTAATACTGGTGATCTGCAAGTTTGATCTAAACCAAAATTATTATTTCTGCTAGGAACATGGGAAAAGCTGGCATAAAGAAAAAGCTGTGACATGAAGCATTTGTTTGGATCAAGTTCAACTTACTCCTGTCTTCTGTATCCTCGAGTGTGATTTTCAGAAATAATCAAAACAAAAGTGACAAAACCCAAAAACCACAATGAGCAAACAGCAGCTTTTAAGTGCTGTGGGAACAGAGACATTTGTTTAAGTAACCACTGTTTAAAAAATGCATACATAGTAACACCAAAATAAACAGCTTGCAATGTTGTTTATTTTAAGATACACAGTACTAATGTAAAGTGCTGCATGCACTGAATTCAGGGTGTACTAACATTATTTACAATTCTGAAGAGCAGTAGGAAAACTCAGCTCCATGCCAGAAGACTGTTCAGAGAGCAAAGGTCAGTACTTGCTGCTTTCGCAGCTAGGAGGATTTCAACACACAGCCATGGAAAGCTCCTGCTCCCTTTTTCAATGCAGGTAACTTTTGAACTGTATATCAAAACACTACAAAAGGTATTTCACGCCAGTGGCATCTTTAAAATGGACACACAAGCCCATTCCTGGGAAGGACAGTTAAGAGGGAGAAAAAAAGATCTTTGCCCTGTCACTTCACTTCAAAAATCTTCCAAACAGGCCCAGCTCACTAGGCTATATTGAGCCACGTAGAAAAAATCCCCCAGAAGAGAAGAACAGTAACAAAACTAAGCAGCGGTGTTCTGAAAAGTGACTGACTTACTGAACAGATTTACGTCCCTGTGTGTCTGAACTGTATTTGATTCTCTGCTGACAAAAAATGCCATTGACTTCAAAACATAATAGAAGTTTGTGCTATTTTTCTTCATAAGCCAGCTAGCTATAGGAAAGAAAACTGGACTTTATTCTGGCTGCTCCATCGTCTATTTATTATTGTAATTGCATAGATTTACTATTGTAATTGCAACATTACTGTTATTGTATAATCCCTATGACTGCCAATAAATGAGCCAGAAAGAATCCAACTTGGATCTCAGATCCCAGGCTAAATTTGTAATTCTGGCAATGGTTAAAAAAAAAAAAGAAAGGCATTTTTCTGCCTTGCAAACTGAGCTCATTTGATCTGGAAGTCATTGAGACAAATGTGGAACTCCACAGTTGCATTATTACAAAGTAATGTTCAAAAGCAAAATTTAGTTTTAAATTCAAAATACAGTCTCTTTCTTCAAGCTTTTAAGGAAAGCTGTGTGTGAAATTCAGCAGTCTGAGTCAGCAGGCACTCAGTCAACATTTTCTTGGGGTCATTCTGCCTTTCTGAGGGCCCAGGCTTTGTTTCGAATCCTGGCATCAAGTGCCATAAAAGTCCGTAAGCGAAAAACATGTGAAAAGGCCATGTTTTCAACCTGTTTTGGCATTCAAATTTCTGTGTAAATTCATAATCTACCTCATTCTGCATTAAATTTACGTTGGATCCACGTCCTTAAAAATTACTGTGGATTCTGATTGCTGAAGCAACTTTTGGTGGTTTGGGTTGACTTTTCATAGAGCTATTGTTGGAGCACGTACCAGAAATACTGGGGAACACTAAACTGCGTAAGGGTTGATTTCAGACCTACACCTTTCCCAGATATTTGTGAAACTTCACATGCTGTGAAGGAAGAACAGGGAATGTATTGTGACACAGTCTCTATCCCTGAATATCTGAAAGGGAGGTGTTTTTAACATAAGGTCCTCAATACAAACTCACTTCCATTGTTGGTCTGACAGAGCCGAAACCTGGCTGACCTTCAGCATCCACTCAAACTCCCAGTGCCTGAATAATCAGTAATTAAATATTTCTCTTAAGCTTAATTCTTCATTTTGGATCTCCAGCTCACTTCTAATTTGACTTTGTAAGTTAATTTTGTAATTTTCCCACTGACAGATAAATGAAATGTCATTTCAAAAGCTGAAACAAATACAACAAAAAATTAAACCTGAAGGAAGACAAATCTGGAAAGGTTTCCTTCTGAAAACAGCTCTAATTTCAAGATATTTTTCAGCTTTTAATCACTAATAAGAAAACATGGAAATATGAGAAATGCTTCAGGCAACACTACTTTAGTGTTAACTCCAGGAATGCAAGATGTTTCTCAGCAGTATTTCTTCAAATGTTTTTTTGGAATCTAGTTGTAAAAGTGCTAAGCAAAGGCACTTCCACAGATTGTTCTACAGTCTCTGTGACTGGGGTTTGGGTTTTTTTTGGTTGTTGAATTCCATTATTCCTGCAAGGCATTTTGTTCCCCTTCAATAATTTCTCCTCCTGTCTGTTTGTAGCCTGTGCTTATTCACCAATTCAGTATGTGCATTCTGTGTCTATGACTAAATCTTACATTTTTGGGATGGATGGGGAAAGTACTGGAAATAACAATACAGATCTCATTTCTCTCATCTTTCAGCCTCTATTATACTTTTTTGGGAATAAGGCCCCTAGTAGGCAGACTCTCCAAACATCCTTCTATATCTTCTTTAGACTCTCACCAGACTAGCCCCAGGCTAGTTTCATAATCATCAAGAAAAAAACCCAGTCCTGATGTTCAGCATGAGATCATAACATGGTGATCTCACTCTGAACACTACCTTTCACTACAGCAGCTCAATTGACTTCTTTCCTTAGAACAGTTTGAATTTCCCACCAGCTCAGTTGTGTGATATTTGGCCTCTTTTAGGCAAGGTTCTTTTTCACAGAGTGAGCCTACAGGGCACTGAGTAGAAAGCTCATGAGCCCCCAAGCCCTGTTTGAAAGAGTTTTCAGTCTCAGCAAGAAGTCTGCCACAAGAAGCGCTTGTTCGGAAGGCAGTAGAGCATGCTACAGCATTACCATGTTGGAGAGTGCAGTATCATACATTTTCATCTGGGACTTTGAGTAGGATTCAGATCCCAGGAGCTAAACTTGGGATAGTTTAACAGTTCTAAGGTTATGCTTCTTCATACCCGTGCTGGCAAAACACCACAGTCCTGTTTGTTTGTAGACATTTTATTTTCCTGTTGTACATACAGTTTTGCAGTGGTTTATAGAAGGATTTCATCTCCTTTGCAAGCATTACTGCTTTCTAAATGGACAGCTTTTGGGGCTGGGAGTGGGTAAGAGAGAGAAAGAGGTAAGAGCCCTTTTTCTCTGAAATTTGCCTTCATCCAAGAGCATTGTGGGATAGAAGTTCAGGTTTCATAGAGCCAGGCCACCTAAGACTAATTATAGAAGTGAATTGTCTGCAAAGGCCTAGGGTAGATATGCACCAAGTAGCAGGATTTTTCTGGTCTGAGAAGTGTTTGTTTGGCATTTAATGGCCACCACACAACACACGCATACAAAGTAGGTCCTTTAAAACTGAAGTGTAAGTAGGTGTACAATGTGGAACAACATGGACTGTTTAGGGTTGTCCTAAAACTTTCATCCCACCTTCCACAGCGAGGTTCATACCAACTTAGGAAAAAACTCTCTTTCCTAAGAGATGTTTGTTAGTTTATGCAGTAAAATGTCCATGTGGAAATGGAAGAAACAGAATTGAAAAGAGACAGACCAAGTAACACAACTGTTGGATTAGTCTGCTGAACACCAGAGGAGGGTGGAAAGGAGAAGTTAGTTAAATTATTTCCCCCCTTTTTGCTGTTCACAATTAACCTTTCTTCACAGATGTTTCTATTTCATCTCTGAAACAGGTCATCAGAATATCCCATTAGAGTTGAAATGAAAGCACCCTCTAAAAATTTAGATTTTTGAAGAACCCTTAAATTCACAAAATTTCTTTTCAATTTATGAGTGCTATAATTCCTATATACCTGTGCATTCCTATGCACCATTCATTTGCTGACTCTCCCAAACACTTTCATGACCACATAATGTTTCTCATTCTTGTTACTATCACACATGGTGACCTTTCTCACTATTCACATTCTATATTTCGGAATAGTCCATTTGTGGACAATCAAAACAGCTGTCAGCTGTCCGCATGTGCTCCTCATTACACAGGGAGCTTCCCAACATGAATCAACATGGCTCAGTAGCGTTTGCATCCCTTGCTTTTTTCTAGGTCTTCACCCTCCTGCTTCCATTTCTTATTCAAGTGCAAGTGGGATACACAAGTGGGAAGCACCTGGATGAATCAAAAGAGGCAGTAGAAGGATCAGGCTGTCTGGAAAGCTTCCAAAGCCCTATTGCACATCAGGAAACTCCCTAGGCTGTTGAGGAGGGAAATATCCACTAGTGACTCCTTGAAGTACAAAGATGCGTTTGTTAATACTAGTGCACTACCCTTATTCTGACTCTTCCCCCTAGGCCAGAAGTTGGTGCCCAAGGTTCTTTCTGTTGCCGCTTTCTGGGGAAGACATTTGATACCATTTGCATGCAATAATCACCACTTCAGGTCACCAGCAAGGAAAGGACCTAACAAACAAAAAAACAACTCAAGCAGGAACCACTTGAGCTAAAGTAGCTTGCAACAATCAAATGCTGTCATCTTCAGTGTAGACCAGAAAGAACACAACGCTCTTAATTTTATATTAAATGCTCCCTCATAAAAGGAAAAAGACCTTGGACTTTCAAAGCCTACAGAAGTTCAAGTATTTGTACAAGCATTGCATGTCTGTCATGCTAGTTCAGCAGCAGGATAAAACCACAACAGAGTGCAAGCCTCTGTAATTCAGCTAATGCTAAGTATAAGACACAGGTCTCACACAGAGTTTTTCATCTGTAAATAACAAAAGCACTCCTAAAAGCAGACCCATTATTATGCCATACTGTTTAAACAGAGAAACTGAGGCATGGTGCTTTGCCATGGTCATAGCTAGAAACTGAACTGAAATCTCCCCATGCCTGCCAGAGCTCGCTTGTGCTAAGGCATCCTGGGGACAATAGTGAGGGTTCAGCCACCAGAGAACGTGACAGATAGCTGAGCACTCAATAAACTTGTCTTTCTATCATAAAATAGGTAATCCTTGAAAGATTTGTTAAGTGTAATCTGTGGATAAAGTGTCTATCGTGTTTAACACATATTAAGATGCAAAATCGTGTTTGTCTCCCATTATGATTTCACTGCTTCATTTTGTCTGGCCTTTTCAAAGGGACCAGAGTTCCACTGGAATTAATGGAAGCAGGTCTGAGAATGGTGCACACTGTTAGGCACTAATCTGTGAATTATCTTCAAATATTTGAACACAGAGAAATTAAACCCGCAATTTTTATCCTACCTGGGAGGAAAGAGAACCGCTTTTATAAAGATCTACATATGTTCACAGAATGTCAACTGAAAATGCAGATCACATTGTCTTTGGGGGTTTTTGAATTGACATAACAAGCTCCAAAGTAGTCTAGACTAGGCCATGATCTTACAAAAATCTACTCCTTTCTTATACTTAGTATACATTAAGAAAGTGAATAGGAGCTTTACCATTGCCGTCCAGTTTAGTCAGATAGTATTTTCACAGTATATCCACACTAGAATATCAAGCTGCCACTTTGAAATGTACCTCAGATGAACTAAAATCTTGATCCAGGTGATAGCCAAATTTCTATAGCATTAAACAAATTAATATATGCAGATTTCTTTTTTAAACACTAAACTATTTGCTGCTATTTACTTGATCACTGATTCAATGTGCTAAGATTGTAAGAGTATGTCATGAGTTGTTAAACCTTTTACGGACATAAGTAGTCAACTCTACAAATAAAACACATGCTTTGAACTGCCATCATAAAAAAGGTAAAACCAAGATTTAAAAAAATCTTTATGGCATTAAACAGTGAGTTGACAACTTCTCATCCAGTATTAGACAAACCAACTGAAATTAGTGCTGGCAGATTTGGGGCTAGCAGTTAAAAATAAAAATAGCAACTCTAAAAGCATAAAACCTGTATTGCCATTATGCTTAAAGACAATAATAAATCTTTAAAGATGCCAATGATTGCTTTGGATACTAGAAATGACTATGTCAATCTACTCTGAAGTATGTAACGCACGGTATTCTAAGTATCCTAACTCAAGGCAAACTCCACAACACCATAAGTAATACCGTCTGCCATAAACTACTCTTCATTAGGCAACAATAAGAATCCACATCGCCATTTCTTAGCAGTTGTGGAACTGTTGGCAGAAACAAGGTTTTGGTTTTTTTCAGTATAACTCTAATTTTACAAAAAAACTTCTTTGAAACCAATTACTCTGCTCATGGGTCTTGAAAGGAAGGTCTTGAATAAACATGTCCTGAGGCAAAACTGAGAGGCAGTATCACTTTGCACAAACAACAGCAATTGCTTTTTCCCTAAAAATATATTTTATATATACATACACTCATGTGCACACACTATAGGGAAAGGTAGGAGCTACAATTTTTCTAATGACAACTGTTTGAAAGAGTGGAACTTGAAGAGACTCAAAAAAATTCTCACCTCTATTTGAGTGATCCTGATTTTCAAAGACTGCAATGCACAACATTTATTAGTGCAATTTTTCAGAGTGTCTAACCATTATTTATAATTGTATATACTTTAGTTAAATCCCCTTTTACCTTGTGAGCCTCGAAGTCACAACTTTATATAAATGAATTATTGTCACTACTACTTCCTTGTTTCAATTAATTTAAGGAATTCATTACTTGGACTTTGGTATTCTTTTTTCTTTTCTTTTCACTTATTTCCTATATTGACTCTGCAAAGCTTTGTAATCTGACAATAACAACCAGAAAACACCAGTGGCTGATGCTACCCTTTACAAGACCACATTCAGCTTGCTCAGCTGAGGCTTTTTAATCAAGCCTCAACTAAAATCAGGCACATGTTTCTCGTTACAATCTGTTCTCAGTAATTCCCTGCTTGAAAATGGCAGGTAAAATACTAAATTGGGAAGTAACATCTAGCCATGTTATCTGATGGCTTGGCAATGGCTGACCTCATATGCCACAAGAATGAAATTCAGGTTACTGCAGTCCTGACATGTTGTGTTGCCTGTTGATGATGAGGAGGCAAAACCAGGCAAGGTGGTGAAAAAAAAAAAATAAAATAGAGAAAGGAGAGGTGAAGGTAAAACATAACTAGCTAACATCAGACAGAGTAGTGTGAAAAACTGGTACAGCAGGCCTGGAAAAGGACATTAGGCAGGCTCAAGAGTAAATCATCCTGGTAGAGCTGTGAAAGGACTATGCTGCAGCCCCTCAGCCTGCCAGGGATTTGAGGAGGGAAAGGGAAAGAATGGGAAGGAAGAACCAGAGGGGAAGGGTGTTGTGTTTCATTTTTTCGTCCTTTGCAGGATTCACAATTTGGGGATTGTCTGGGGGGTGTGTGTACACATGTGTGTGAATTTCACCCTATATATATAACTCGGCATCTTATTAGATAACAACTTGGTGACACTGCAAATCCAATATTTCTCAGAATGCTATTTTTGAAGCTGAAACACACAACATATTTTGATCTCCACAGAAGTACAATAAAGATTCCCCCCTTCAAAATAAAATGAGAAGTCATAAAAACCCCCAACCCTGGATGCACATGTAATAATTTCCAGGCAGGCTTCCTGTGGTTGTAGCCAATTATTTAAATTTCGGACTGTCTCTTTAATTTGAGGAGCAGGGAGAGAGGCGACAGATGGCAGACAGAATTGACTTATGTCCTCTATTCTTCTGCAGAAGAAGGGGGAGTGCAGAAAGTTTGATCGAGGCAGAAGCTACAGTATGCAGGCCTGGCTATAACTATCTAATAGGTCTTTTGACGGATCGGTTCAGAATATTTAGGTATTTTTCTCCCCCAGACAGGCTTTGTAACAAACCCACGGTCCTAGAGGTTGCCATGGGTGACGAGAGAGCTGACATCCAGTCCCAACTACAAATAAGCACATGACAAATGGGCCCAGAGCCCTCCAACAGCCCTGAACCTTGGTGACCCCCTAAAATACCCAGTCTTTCCATACCGATGCCCCCCCCCCCAAAAAAAAAAAACCCACAAAACATTACTGAGTATATTTTTTAAAACTGAAAGCTTGCACTTAATTGGAAACACTTTCATGTAACCAAAATGCTTAGGACAGCATGTACAAGTAAAAATAAATCACGCAGCATTGTTATTTAATGCACTGTGACATCATTTCCTGAAATTAAACAGAGATGACACAGATTCAGACAGTCCCTGCTAAGGTTCAGTTCAAACAATTCACAGATGTTTTCCTCCAGCCAGCAGAAAACAATGCAAGGTTTAAAGTACTCCTCTCCCCCTTTCCCTCTCCTTCTCTCCAGCCTTTTTGCTGGTACAAGGAGGTATGGCAGTTTTATAATACATGCTCCTGCAAAAATATTCTTTTTTTAATTTAATTACTCAGGCTGTTGTACTAAATAGATGGATCATTGTGTCACAAAAGCATCAATTTTGCAGAAGAAATAACAGATGTCTATGTAACAATGATTAGATTAACCACTCCCAGACAAAGCTAGCTTTTGAGGCCCACACACCCCATGACCCCAGGTTCCCTCTTCTGTAGGGGGTGGATGTAGAAATGTCAGATCTAATCTCAGATTCCATTTTTAAAACAAACAAAGCCCCACCCCCACCTCATTTCAGCTCTTTTCTTTTAAGACTGTGGCGTTTAAAAGGTATATGAACATTTGGTCTGTTACTAGATCTCTGGGACTGATTTCATGGCCAAGGACTAAGAGCACTTAGAGGATGAAACATTTCAGCCTGAGATCAGAAGTGGCATTTTGAGAAGGATTTCCAGTTTTATTCTGTCCAGGCTGGTGACGCCATACCACAGGCAGGCAGGGTAAGAGGCGGATGCCTGTGACATTCGGCAGGGCTACACTACCACCAGCAACAACAACAAATGTGAACAGCAGCCACTAGCTCTTCTGGTGGGTGACAAGATCAACTTTGGGGTACAAAGACACGCAGCTCCATCACCTTGAGGACCACAGGTCAGGGAAGTTTAACGTTCAGATACTGAATTTTCTTTAGCAATAGGGTGAAATCATTTAACCTCTCCTCACAAAGTTTACCCAGCTGAAAAATTAGTGCAATATTATTTTTCAGGGCACACTTCCATCTGGATGGTGTTTGTACAGTCTGAAATGTCTGTCCTACATCAGCGGGCAACTTATTACCTGGCTGCAAATTCAGGAAATGGTCAGCCCTGCCTAAAAAGCAGACCTGGAATAAAACTGTACCTCAGGCTCCTCCAACTCTCTTGACTCCATGGTACACTGAAGCAGAAATGGCAGCCAGGTGAACCCATATGCAAGGTGTTTTACAGGAGAATTGAGGACATTGTCCGTCTCCTCAGTGTACCCTGGGAGTGTCTAGCACATTACAACGCAGTCCAACACATGTGCTAAAATTGTCTTCACATTCCTGTATCCTCTTCGTCTCCCAGCTGCCTTTGCACCATTTTAACTGGACAAAGGTCTGTTGTATTTTTGGGGTTGGTTTTTTATTTTGGTTTGGTTTGTTTTTTTTTTTAAAGTACAGCAAAACAAACAATGTGAAGAATGCTTTTCCTAGAGCCCGACTCTGTGGAAAGCTGGTCTACTCTTTGGTATGAAAGTAAGTTGCTCAGTGTGGACTGCAATAGCAAGCTATGTTCCTAACCCTCCTTTAGGTTTTATTCCTAAAATCATGATATGGGAGGAGATATTTATGAAGGTTGGATGGTTACAACTGTTTTGAAAGCTTGCTCCGAGACTGACTTTGGTTGATGACATTCATCTCTAGAATCAAATCTAACAAATAAATAAAATAGCAGCACTGTATAAAAGGCTTGGTAAGCCATTCATCAAAATATGAGAGAACCATTATATTCTCAGATACACCCACATAAATACGGCAGGAAAAAAAGTATAATCTGTTTCAGTAAGACTATTCATATCATTCAATCTGGACACCTGAATATGACAAGTTAAGAAAATTAGTTCAGGTAAGTACAGAAGCTGTGGCAGATTCATTTTAACACTTCCCAGTAGAATTTACTCTAGCCTGACACCAAAGCAGATCAACCCAAAATCTAATCCACAAGAGACTATGTAAAAAGCAAGATTTCAGACAGAAAATTGTGGAGATCGGGTGAAGATGACACTGTTCAAACAAACGTTAGGAGACAGAATTTCAGCTAGCAAATAAAGCAAAAAACCCAACTCAACTCCACGGACTTCAGGGGAGCAACCCCAAACATCATCAGCTAGGAATCTGGCACTGTCATAAAAAAGGTTTAGTCTGCAGGCTACCTTTGGTATATCTGGTACCTTTCGTTAAGATATAGATCTTCTTACATAGTGTAACAAAAGAAACAACCAAAATAGAATTTCAACAAAGGGCATGACTCCAGGTAAATGTCAAAGAATAAACATGTCTCTGTTCTACTAGCTCTGTAAAAGAAGGGGGGGAAACATTGACTGTAGCAGAAGTGTAGTCCTTGATACACTATGCTACAGAAAGCAGTGAACTACCAGAGGTAGAAGTCCATAGAACGGTATAATTCCTTCCTTTATAACTTCGTTCTTTTCTGATTATGTACATACATTTTAAAGGTCCTCCATACTTCAAAAGAACATGGGAGGAGGGGGGCCTGCTGTGTATAGTTGCTGGTAAGAAATCCTAATCTCAACATTGGTGTAAGCTCGAGGTGTCTATACATTTGAGCACTTCCTGTTTTCACTTCGTGATCAAATATGTTCTTTGCAGGGCAAATAGGGGAGCACTTGAGGAAGGAAAGCAGAGATGTCTGAGAGGCTAATTGAATGTACTAAGGACTCCTTGGCATAGAGGAAAAGGAGTATTCCAAAGCTATGAATAAATTCTCGGCTTGGGTCAGATTTCTTGCTGTTTCTTTTCTTTAACCACCTTTGAACTCAAATAAAAACAGCCTTAATGTCAGGTTTACCGTTCTGATGTCGTAATCTTTATGTACTATTGAAAAGCTTATACTAAGACTAGGATTTCCGCTACTTTCTTAAACACTGGATATTATCCACAAAAAGCATACACATTTCCAATCAATTCATCCTCAGATCTTTCATCTTCTGGTACCATTGTAATTCCAAATGTAAGACAGAGCTCGGTAAGCAAATGAGAAGATGTGAGAAGCTCCTACTCCTTGCATTTAATTTCCAACAATAAAAACATGTATGTGTATCCTATTTCAAATATAATTAAAGTTACTGCAAAATGGAAGCTGTGATAGGGGTTAGAAATTGTTTTGAAAGACACAGCCTGTGAGGTATATTCATTCTACATCAGAGTTCAAGTGCCTGTCTCTTCAAAAAAAGCCACTTAGGCAATTCAGTTTTTAACACTGGCTACCTTAGCAGTTTGCAAACTGATTGAATAAGGGAAAAAAGTAACATTTTATTTAAAATCACAAATAAATACAATTAGTCAGAACTAAGTTACTCTTTGAATTTGACAGTCTAAAAGAATTTGAAGTTTAATCCATGCCATAAGAGATGGACTGCCACTGCCTCTCTTTCCAAGGAAACCAGAGGTTAATGATTTTTGTCATATTGAAACTAACAGCTAACAATTGCTACAGTTGGCCTTTAGTATTTTATTTGTCCTTTTGAGGTATTCAGAATAGGTGACAATGGCTTGCAGTTGAGAACATATGTAGAGAGACCCCTGTGGCTTATGGAAAAGTTGCTCTGTGCTGGTTGGGTGTTTGAAAAAAAAATGCAACCAGAGCTCTTTTATGTTCCTCTCCTTAATGAATGCATGAATGTCAAAATGTACCAATGGCCCATTCAGGGGGCTGCCTAAGCAGCTCCTTCTTTAAGAACACATCCTGAGATGTAAAATACATTTGCTTAACAAATTAAAATAATGAGATAATTCAATTAGTTTATTTAAAAAAAAAAAAAGGAGAGAGAGAGAAAGAAAAAAGGGTACATCAGGGGATTATTGTAATACAAGAACAGGTCATACAGCACAAAGGAGGAACAAACCAATTTGAAATAAGGTTAGAGTAGTAATGAAGGAATGTACATTGAATCATGGACTGCCATTGTAAAGATATTTACTTGAAACAAAAAAATTGTACATCACAGATTCCCCCATTCTGGCTCAGCCAGCACTGCATTTTGAATGGACAAGCTAATTTGAGAAAAAATGCAAGATCTTTAAAAGAAAGGAGTTCTCTTCCTCCCTGCACGTGTTTATGGCAAGAATTTCTCTGAATTTACATTGCACTGGTCAGGGGTCTCCATTATCAGTTTGTAGGTCTGAGAATTACAGCACAGTAAATCTTTCAACACCTGCAAACTCATTAAAGCCTGGACAGTAAAAGGTTTGGAACTTTTCGTGTTCATTTAATTTGATTTTTTGTGAGACCATCCTCACCAGTGATGGCAAATTTCCCCAATTCATGCAGGATGAAGAGGGTCAGGAGAGAGAGGGTGGAATCAAGGAAAAGGGATTTCAAAAAGCCAGGAGGACTTTCCTCAAGAGAAGTGAGAGGCAGTTGGCTGTTAATAAGTATGTGTCGAATGCTTTCAATGAGCACATGAGAAAGGAAGACAGGGAGAAAAAAAACAAGGTATCACAAATTTCATGAGAGGAAATGGAATTAACACAGAAACATGTACAAAACAAACTGGTTTATTTGTGGCCCTGCTTTCTGCTGTCTGCCTATACTACTCCTCCAAAGATATCCTACAGCTAAATGAAAAACCCTCCACTCACACTCACTCGACTTCCAAATTAAAAACATTTTACAGGTTAGTAAATCTCCAGCTGAGGTGATGTAGCAAAGAACAGCTGTGAAGTAATTTTGATAATGATGAGAATAATAAGCACATGGCAAGGTTCAGGGCTTTGCTGTTGCAGCTTCAGTGCTCCTGAATAGATAAAAGTGATTAAATACTCCTGATTATCCCTGACCAATATGTAATGGATTTACAGCCCTTTCAATTAGTCAGTATTTGCTTAGGACTCATTATTTTGTCTTTGGTTAAGTAATCAGCCCAGAGACTCATGTTCTGTCTAATTCCTCTGAGCCAAGTGGGTACAGGGCACCTGACCTTTGAAATGGCCATAGCTGGGAGGCAGAAATAACCACTACTCCAGCAGAGACACTGGCTATTTCAGCTAATCCTGACCCCACAGGCCAGATCAATGCACCTTAGTTTGCTACTAATGTCCTTACATCAAAATGATGGTTTAGAAATGTGGATCTATGGCTCCCCACTTCAGCTGTGCTGCTAGAAGAGCAGTTCGATAGTCCCTATCATAAATAAATCCGGTACCTTGTCCTGAAATCATTACACTGTAACCAACATCAGCTACTGTGGAAATTTATAAAACTTTGGTAGAAGAGGTTAATAATAGTTAGCATTTTAAGCCTTTGCAAGTGAGAAACAATTTTACAGGGAGAGGAAGAAGAAAATCAATTGATAATTTTACCAGTTTCCATTATTTCCCACATGAAGTAAACTACAAAGAGTGCTACTCGGTGGAACCATGTTTTGATGCCTAAGTGAAGCTATAATAGTCAACAGAACACTAACACATAATCCCAATTGCAAGCAGGACAACAAAGATAGCCCACAGAAAGCATTGCTTTTTCATATATTTAATCTCTCTCCCCCAAATGTAAATATGGCTAGTGTTTTTTTTCATAATGGACTTACAGAGAAGCTATAAAGGTGTTTATTGCATCTGTTATGCAACAGGAGAATTAAGGAACACATAAGCCTTCTGTATTCGTCACAAAAAGTAGCAATGACAAGTTTGCAAGTTGCTATGTTGGCTTCTCTAACATCCACAGTGTATTTCAGCACACAGTGACTGGGGTCTGTCTTCCACCAGATATGTGTGAAGATTTTGTAAGAAGAGGCCAGCAATAAAGAATCAAGAAGGCAGAGTTTTACAAATGCTAAAGCAAGAAACCCTCTTTTTTGTCCTTAGAAACATTTTTAATAGTTCAAAGCAAAAGAGGTTACTTTACATGTAGGTGGTGTTCCACGCTAGGGCTTTGTACTATCCCTCTTTCTCTCTATAGGCATGTATGTGTATAGATACACATATATATTTATAGGGTTTCTTTCAGATTTGTCATGATTCCAAGAGCCAAGAAAAAAAAATCTAGAAGAAAAAAAATTAGGCAGCAATAATTGAGCCTTAATAATAGTCTAAAAATTATGGGGACAACTGATTTCTAACAACGATGAACAAACTTCATTAGGCACATGAATAGAAATCTATTTTGATTTTGGGCACCACTTACTGTGAGATGCTGGAAAAGCCATGCTCTCATGATATTTGTTGCTACTTTGGGGAAAATGCCTCTTTTCTTCTGACGCTTTTTGTCCTTGTCTGGGTCATCGTCATCCCCTGTACCAGGTGAGGCTACGCTGTTGTCTAAACCGTCTCCTGCAACAAAGGGAAAAACAGGAAGGAGACATTTAATGAACAAAATATAGAAGCCAAAAAGTATTATTAATTACCAACACACTAAATTTGCTAGATCAGACACATACTGTTTCTCACTATATACAAGTGCTGATACAAATAAGTAAAAATTAGAAAACCATGTCTCTCCAAATACTAATTTTGTGTTTCACACATGCATATATCATTATTTCAATTAAATTGTGTGCTTGACATAGTGCAATAGCTCTTTGTCAATTATGGGATTCAATGTGGGAAAACCTGCCACAAGAAAACCCATTCACTGTAAATGCATCCCTACAACCATTCTGAATACGTACTATAAGTAATCAAGTTAAATGTTCTGTAGTCTATATATTCAAGGCCCTCTGCAGAGGTGGCAGTAACCATGTCACCGTTCAGTGCACATAACACACTGTCAGATGAACCCCTCCCCATAACCATCACCTCCCAACACACATACATACGCACGCACAAACACGTACACTTAGTATGACCCTGCATACAGCATTTGCATGACATGAAAACTACATCTCTGCATCAGTGATTATTATCATTAAAAAAAAAAAAAGAAAAAAAAAGATGCACATCAAGGTAGAGCTCTCACTTAATCAGAACTTTCCATCAACATCTTTCTCTTCTGTGCTTTTCCCTGGCATTAATTGTGCATTAGCAAAAATCATTTACTTTTAACAGTCATAGTTATTTTTTCTTGCCCTCCAGCAAAAATGCCTTGAAAGCCTGCCTGGAGGGCATCTAAATTATGTATCTGAAAAACTCTTCTGGCAAGGCATTGCAGGACCCCTACTTTCTTAAAATTCATACGAGCACGTCTTCCTGTTTTTGGGAAGGCATCAATCAAGAGCAGCAATATATGCCATATTCCTACATTAATATTTGAACTAATAACTTTAAAAAAAGGAAAGAAACAAGATCCGACTTGTGACATAATCAAATGCAAAATAAATGAAGAATACTGGGACAGCACTGAGACTTTATAGATTGCTGTGTTTTCCTTACACATCATTAGCCCGGAGCCACACGAAAGAGGAAAACAGAGAAGTGGAGAGTTTATGCTCCCTGCTGGTGTTTAAGAAGCTGAGGTCCTGGAAGGACATCTGGGAATTGTGCTGAGACGGTGGTTTTTGTAATTTAAGAATAGACATTCATTAGCAGTAAATGCCATAAATCCCATGCTAAGTAAAAACCTTGTCCAAGAAAGCCTAAAACAATAAACTCTGTGCTCAATGTAGCCTGAGCTAGATGCTCCATAGCTTCCTGAGGAATGCTATAGATTCATGAGCTAATTCCTATAGCTTTGTCTAGCTCTGTAGTGCTACTAAACAAAATACATTGCTGCTACATACAGTCCATTTGCTTCAAAACTTGCATTTCAGCTCCATCTTCCCTCCTGTGCCAGATCACCCTTCTTCCACTGCCTCCCCTTTGAAAACCCAACCCTTTTGGACCAGAGAGACAGAAAAAGCCACAGCAAAGAGCTGGCAGATTAATTTTATTGACATTTCCATTTTCACTGCAATGTGATACCCTCCATCACATGGAAGAGATGACCCTCACTATTTACAGACTGACAGGCCACTTCATTACAACCACCCTGCCCCAAGGCAGAGCAGCTCCTTTCCATCTGCCCAAACACCAGAGCAAGACCCTGAAGTCACTGCTCTCTTTCTCATGCTTCTTTTTCTTCCTTTTTTTTCTGATTTTTTCCTGTTTGTTTCTGTTAAATACAGAGAAAGGAGACTCAAATCACAGCAATCAAAGAGATTATGGAAGCCCTAAATGCTGTAACCAACTGTTCGCTTTTGCAAGATGTTGGTCATTTAGAAAGCCCTCCTATCCATTGCTCTGTACATCCCCGCCCCCCCCATATTCCACCCTACCCCTCTCTCTCTCACACACACACTCGTGCGCGCACACACGCACACACACTTTCCACTATGCCAAGGAACTGCTGCAAGGCAAATTCTCACAAACACTAATGGCTTCTGACTGCTCCTTGGCAACCCCAGCATTTTAACCTGGGTGGATATGCTCTCCAAAATACAGACACTGGAGCTATCTCATCAGCTGTTCATGTGACACAGATGGAGAGTGGCTATTAGGAGCCAGGCAATGGGCCTTGGGGATCTGAGGTGCTGTACTGTAGCCTCGGGCAATTTTGAAAAGCAGTACCCAGAGTCGGGGGTGGGGGGGGGGAAATCCCTACTGAAAGTGCAAGTTTGAAGTCAGTCAGTCCGTTTGTCTATCTGTCATGCAGATAAAGATATATTTGTCTCTTTATGTAAAAGCTATGTGTGCATGCACAGGATGTGTGGACCTGCAAAACTTCTGCTCTGCACCACCCTTTGGCATCACAGAAGCATTTGTTCACTCTCTGAATGGACAAATTCCTGTTTGTCTGCATATACATACTTTCCTGTTTGTGAGCATCCTCAGCAGGAGGCACTTACATGCTAAATCAGTGTTGAGACCTTTTGGAGAGTTTTAAAAAGCCAGTAGCAGCCCAAGAGAGGAAAATTCGGCTGAAGCTCCCATTGCCTTCCCACCTTACCCGATGATGAGTCAGTGCTTCCCCAATCTATTCCGTAACCTCAAGGAAGAAAATTCAAATATCGTACCTCCAAATGACCTCAAAAGATAAATACAGCAAGATTTGTTGCTCTTGGTGAGCTACAGACACAATCCTGTTAATTTGTATTGTCATGTCTTTAATACGACTACAACTGCTCACACTAATGGATACTGTTTCTAGTGGCAAGAAATCATAGAAGTAGCCCATAACAGATTTTTCAAGATGGCCTGATTTGCTTTTTGGATATGGAGATCCTGATCCTAGTCTGCTGTATCCAAATAAACACAACTTACTTTAAATGAAGAAAACAAAATTATCAACAGTGAAATAAAGTGAACTGACTTGAAAGTCATACTATGGCAGAATGGATCAACTATATTTTTAACTGCTGTATGAAGGAATCTAAATTTAAATCATTTAAACCATCATTACAAGTGATTCTGCTCATGTGAACTGTTCATATTCTGATTTGGATGGTAATTTGTAAGAAGATTAGAGTCAAATTCTAATTTGTATGGAAATTGCAACTATATAAGCACAATTACCCCAGTTTTCTAGTGGCAAAATGAAGTCTAGATGTTGGCCCACTGACACTCTCTTTCGCACAGCAGAAAAAAAAAAAAAGTGACTTTCTCCTGCTCTGCACACTGTTCACTCATTTATTCTTGTGCAAAGAGTACAAGTGATAACAAAACCCTATCACTGTTCTAGGAAAGTGGAGAATTCTTGAGTGGCGCTCTCTTTGTGGAGGCGTCAATGACAGTGCGGGATTCAGGCCAGTAGAGAATTACACAAATTAGC
Organism: Pezoporus occidentalis; assembly: GCF_034315485.1. Taxonomy (NCBI): domain Eukaryota; kingdom Metazoa; phylum Chordata; class Aves; order Psittaciformes; family Psittacidae; genus Pezoporus; species Pezoporus occidentalis. The sequence goes on along the minus strand of NW_026913964.1, from coordinate 6,064,844 downwards.
CAGCTTGTTTCAGATTATATCAATGCTGTGTAATAATCTCAATAACCCCTGTAAGAGATGGAGAGAGTTTAGATGAAGTTCGTTTGCAAAGTGACCCACAGAGGATTCCTTAGAGACCTTCTCTTCTAGCAGAAGGTTTTATGGAGGATGCTGAAGTTGCAAGTCTTCTTCACACAGTGGGAAGTTGGGGAAGTTGGACTTCCACACAAGCTCTGTGTGCAGATACTTTGCACATTTTGAGGGTTTCTTCCCACAAGACAAACTATTTTACATTGAAAGCAAAGGAGGCTACCTCTTATCTTAAAAATACCAAATAGCTAGTTAGAGCAGGGTTGCCATTGCATCATAATTTCAAATTTAACTTGCTACAAACTGATTACCTTGGACAGTTTAGCTTGCTGACACTAATGTTCACACTACTGAGGAGTTTTCAGGAAGCAGAGTCCAATCCTACAGAAGGCCTGTCCAACATTATTGCATCAATGAATTCCTCTTTGACAGTCCTCCACACTACCACTATTATCTCAACCCTAGTCTTTGAGTTCCTCACAGATAAGGCCCCAGCAAAAGATTAAGAAACTGCTGTTTATAAGATGCTCATCTAGTCTTTTCACTATTTGTGAAGAGGATAACAAATTCCCAATCTGTTAAAAATGGTAACTGAAAAAGATAACTCAGTCAGGCCAAAGTACAGAAGCCCAGATTCAAACTCTAGAAATAGTTCCTATTACCATCATAACAAGCTGAGCAGTAAGAAAAGTGATTTCTGGAATACTATATTTTGGGAACCAGTATTTGAGTTCCTTCACTGTCAGAGGTCCCTTACAGCTTATGGTTTACCATGCTAAACAAAAAGACAGAAGAGAAGGGGTATCTAAAATGAGGGGGAGACAAGACACTTCACCGTATTTTCTATGAGTAGTGCAAGCAATATGAAAGTGAAGTTAAAGGATTCTGAAAAGGAAAGCTGCAGTGCACTATGCTGATCTTAAGTAAACTACTCTACAATCTTTCAGTCCAGTATTTTGATGAGTAGAATATGTAGATATGAATGCAAAACAAGAAAATCGGCATGCAGCTTATAGTCACATTTGCAATTATTTGTTTGTACTTCTAATGCGTCCATCTGGTCACATAAGTATTGTAAATCGTTATTAATAAGGATGTTCAGCTTAGTAAATGATCCACATCACCAGCAGAGAAAAATCTTAAAAATCTGGTTAATTACCACTGCCAAAAAGCTGGAAAGAGAAGTGTTTGAATATATTTTGAAGATAAGACAGTCTGTGCTGTAGGGAGGACTAATAGTGAGGGAAGGTCAGCTCCAGAATCAAAGACCCTTCAGGAGAACTCCTTATCTCCATTCCACCCTGTTAAAATCATCAGGCTTTTTAGCCTTCCAGCTTCAGAAGATCACAAGTCTTTGAATGAAGTGCTGGCTATGGGTTTGGGGTTTTTTCCCCTCCTTTTAGCGATCCCTGTTCATGGAAGTTGACTTAGTGTCCTCACACCACAGAAGCAATGTTTTTCTACTGCGTCTTATTGCCTGGGGAAACTGAATTAGGACAGGTTACGGGTGGCAAACCTGGAATTTTGAAAACCACAAACAGTTCAAGCAGGCATCCCATCTTAGAGCTGTGCCATCTTCAGCAGTGCTCTGCCAGTACATGTGCTGGTTTTTCTGAATCAGTTGACTGCAGAAGGAAAGAAGCCATCAGAAGCTGTCCAGGCATCCTAGGTTAGCCTGTATGCTCAGTCATCACTTGCCCCATCCTGGGATAGGGTGTCCTCAAGTGAGCCACTGTAATCAGCCTCTCCCTTTTTGTGTCTCTGGAACACCAGACGTGTCTCATGGTGGCATATAATGTTTCAGTGAGCATCTTGGAGAGAAAGTAAGGTTGGACACTGGTGCACTAGAAGGTTCAGGAAGACTTCAGACATATAGCACTACCACCTCTCTTACTACATAGGATGATATTCTTTTGCCCTCTGCAGCAGGGAGGAGATGAAGACCTAGCCCTCTCTCTGCTGTTCTTTTGCAAGGTCTTTTACTTTCCAGAATGTAATCCAGCAGTTCCATTGGGCTGTTACTGTGAAGATGATGTACAAATTTCACACAGTCCAAGCATTAATAACTATTGTAAATTCAAATAGGAATAAAAGGAAGAGAACTGAAGCCACTATCAGACACTTCACCTAAAAATCTGTTCTACTTGATCTAATCACATTTTAGCATAGTTTGCCAGTCAGGAGCAAGTCCCTATTGCCATCTGGCAATATGTGCTAGAGGCTTGAAGAGTTGCATGGTATCTGGTATCTAAAGTGTATTTACAAGTGACAGAATAAAAACTGATCCTTTTCTATTTCTGGATAGGCACCCTTCTATAATCACTAATTTATTTTATTTTCAGAAAGGCATTTGCAAATATTTCATTATTTACTCAAAGGTAGGTATGACATTCCAGCTACGTTATTGTTATAGCTACACACGCTATAAAATTGGTGATTCACATCTTCCAAAACTATTTACAGAACTGCGATGTTTCACATTTCCCCTTTTACTATTTTCCTGCTGAAAAAAAAAACCAACACACCAAAAAACAAACAAACAAAAAAAACCCACCAGAAAAAAAGCCTGGATTTTTGTGCCTTTAATTGTCTGTGTTTAAATCTCGTGTTTATTTGTGAAGTGAATCGAGAATTCTTAGCGATTAAGTTCAAAAGCCAACAACGTATTTTTCTAGTTTTTAAAGACAGAACTAATAAACGGCGGTTTAAATTTTAAGCTCTTCTATACAGCCAGGAGGTTCGTGGCTTGTTCGCTGTGATCCAGCATTTTTTCACATCAGGTGAAAAAAGTGTTCCAATGCAGACAAGGGGAACAGTAAAGCAACCTGCTAATTGCTGATCTCTCTTACGTTCCTGCTGTGCTAAACTGTCTGGACATGTTGACGTGAAATTTTTCTGCGATTTTCAAGTGACTAGTTCATGGCCCACTGCCGTGGAGTGCAGGAGAAGGGATGAAATGCTTTAGTTTACATGCAACATTTACTAACTGTGTGGGTTTTCCGACATTAAAGAGGGGACAGTGACCCATGCCACCTTTTTCACACTCAAAAGAGCACTGAAAAAACAATCTTCATAGGCTTACCTCAGGCTTCCCTGGCCCTTAACACCCTCCCCCCAGGGTAGGAGCAGAAAGAGAAAAAAGAAGGGATTTTATGCTCCTTTCTCTTCAACTTTTCAGGCGGTATAAGCAGCATTTAGCAAATTCAGCCTCCAAATGGCTCCAAATGCTCTGAGCTGCAGGGGCTCATCCTTTGTTAGCCTCCCTCTATTTACACAGGATTTACTCAGGCTCTCCACTGAAGAGACCACATGTTTCTGACAGAAAGCACTTCCATTCACACTGCATCAGGCAACAGGATTGTAACCACTGCAGCTTCACGTTGACCTGAGATTAGGGATTTCAGCAACATTGAGATGGTAACAATCTGCTAACTAACAAAAATTATCCATGGAGAACTCTGCTGCTTACTCCAGTTAAAACTACTGTGGCCAGATAGATTACTTAGAAGGACAATTAAGAACTAGCTACTGTCAAGAATATGTCTGTCCATCTACAAATAACATACACACAGAGAAAAATATCAGCAGGAAAAAAAAAAAAAAAAAGAGGAAGAAAAAAAATCAGACTGCAGCTTGGATTAAAACAATTTCACCCACTGGCTGAAGACATAAAGTGTAAAAACAGACAGATGGACACATATGTAAATGTGGCTGCATTTGTTTCTCTGGAGCTGGCAAGTTAGTAATAACAGTATAGTTTAATAATTTATTTTCCATGGTATTTTCACACTGGTTAACTGGGCAGTGGCAACTTCTATGCAGAATTTCAGGAGCAGAATAATTCCTTCAATCTAAATGCTACTGGGGCAAATAAACTGAACTAAGAAACCTCTTTTGACTTTACCTACAAGGACCCAGTCCTGGAACCTGATATCAGTCTGGGGATTTTTAAAATTTAGGTTTTGGGTTTTTTTTTTTACACTCAGTTTAGGCAGTCAGGACTCCTGCACTGAGATTTTTCCAGATTTACTATTTGTGTAAGGGTTTTTCAGAATGGATTACACACGCACACAGGCATAACAATCATTGCTGGTAGGAGCTTGTGCTTTTTTGCTGAATAGCCTTTCAAGGGGCAAAAGAAAATTAGATGGGAACACAGGGCCAGAAAGGACCACACAGATCCAGTTTTTGATGAGTTTTATTTTGACATTTTAATTTGGCAAATTATTTTGCTTCTGCAGGAAAGGACAAAACAATTTACTTCTGTAATAGTAACTCATACATGCATTCAATAAGCACGTAAAAAGTACATGGTATATTCTAAAGTTCTCCATAGTATATCATAATAAAGCTCTTCTGGGCACTCAATGATTCATTTTTAGTGATCTCTCAAATGCCCTTATCCACAGTTAACACTCAGATTTTATTAAGGAAGAAAGCAGGGACAAATGTCCACTTAAGTCCCAGCTCTCAAATTCAACTCTGCTTGCACTGCAGTACCTAAAGCTAAAGCTGTTTTAATGTTCTATTCACCTCCCCTGTGTGGCATTTCTGCTAACACAGAGTTCACAATCTTTCAGCCCCAAACACAGAAGGCTGCTATCTTCAAGTCATCCAAGGAATGTGCCAGATACTATCATCTCCTCTGTAATACAAAGAACCAGAAAGAGGCAGAGACCAAAAGGAAACCATACTGATCAGGTTACTAGAGTCCAGAAAGTCTTTCCCAGAATGCTAAATGTTAATCTTTGAACCAGCAAATGTTATAATTAAGATCCTTGTAGTTGGAGGAAATGCTAGCTCAAGAAGTCAAAGGTACAGCCATTTGAAGCTGTACTTTTTTGCACGTCTGCACTAATCTCGCACCCCTCATGCTGGCACAACCACCACCAAGCACTTTGTTCTATTCAAGCAAAATTATCGTTAATGTCAGTGGCAGTTTTGCCTGAGTAAGAAGTGTAAGACCAGATCCTTGTCTTGTTCACACAGAACTGCAAGCACTGCACAATTCCAGAGGAGACATAATCATTAAAACTTGTGGTTTATGCTGATTTATGATGCTTTTCTTTTTAAAAGTGAAATTCACTCAGTACCTCACCCAGAAAAGTGTTCACTGCACTTGTTTCTATGCTTTTTTAACTTCAGATCTCCCCTCCCCACCTCAGCACAAGTTGGGAAGTTTACTCCCAGGGTTTGGCACCTAGGTTGAAGGAAAGCATTATTAAATTAGGTTTAAGCATTTTGTCTGCTTCGATAATTATTTTGCAGTGTGAATGTAAATAGCTGTTATTCTGTTTAAAATTTTTATCTTATTGAACACTGTCACACAAAATGTCCTTGTGCTGCTAAATGAAATACTTTTAAAAATGCTATTTTATATATATTTTAGAGAAGTAGTTTTAGCGTCCTCATAGTAATTCTGTTAAGAATACCAGCTGCAGACTTTGGCTACAGCTGAGACAACAGTAACAAGTCATTAAAAAAATCAGGAGATGAAAAAAAAATAAATCACTTTTTTTTTTTTCTCTAAAGCACATTTTCTTTAAGAGATAATTTCTTTGGGGGGATTCTTTATCCTTGTTTGAGTAAGTGGGATGTTCTCAGTTTCCTCAATCAACTGTACCGAAGTTAGCATACATCAAAAAGCTGTATTTTATTTTAAGTACCATTTGTTATTTGCTCTCCTGTTATTTTAGTTATTAGAATAATATAAAATGTGGGCAAAATAGGCGAGTTCAAGTAAAATTCTACCTGCAGCTGAAGTTAAGTAATTAAGTTCAATAGTATCATCTTATCAGTATTTAACCTTTAGCATTTTGCAGTTGTTTATATACAGCAGAATATGGACAACTTACAGTAGATGATGGCTAAAACCTGTACTCTTCTTCTTCATTAAATCATTAATGTAGTTTCTTTAAGAATAAAAATTAGTGGGTTTTTTCAAAGACAGATAGCCATCAGAGCATCTCAATTTTCCCTAGAGCTGCCACAAACTTAAAAAATGTGAGGTATTTTACTGTCTTGCAGTTCCCCTTAAACAACATGCTGTTGGACACAACTGTTTGTCCAGATCCCTAAAAATGATGCTCACTAATACAGCAAGAATCCATGTACCGTCCACATTAGAAACCTCTCTTTTCACGGTTATTTAACTATTAAAAAAGCATCAGCTGAAATATTGCATGTAAGTACACATTCATGGGATATTTTCATAATTTCAAAAAAAAAAGTTAGAAGTAGAAATGGAGCAGATGCTTAGTCCTGAGAGATACTAAGTTAAAAATTTCAGTTATTAAAACGGACATTTGTTAGGCCAGAAGACCAAAATGCACAGTAGTCTATTTTAAGATGTATTTAAAAAAAAATATGAAAGATGGCTGAATGTTTAATTAACAACAACAACAACAAATGTTTTAATAGAGAAGTGTTAAAATGAGACATAAAAGCTTTTTCCAGGTGATAAAATGTGCACAAATGTGTATGTTACATAAAACACAAATAAGAGCACCATCTCGGTATGCATTCACAAACACCTGAGCAGCATAAGAAGAGATGCTTGCTGTGAATGCATAGTCCAGGAAAAAAAAAAAAAAAATACAAAACAACTCCAAACTTGGCAAGTCTTACATACCATAAGAGCTCCAACACCTATGCACAGTAGGGTGGATTAACCCGCTGGGTGCTGCAGGCATATATATGCACCTCCTCCTAACGTGTTCATTTGGCTGGCAGTCTGGAAAATGCCAGAATGTGAAGGGTTACGTGGGAACACTGACAGTCTGCTCTTGCAGGTTTAAGTTAAAGTCCATACTCTAAATATAGTGTGCTGGGTATTTGGAAACATAATTAATAATGTTTATAAGTGGTATGCTATTTGGTGCTCACAATAAAGGGCTTGATCTGATGTTCACTCCACTGGCGAATCACGTTCCACAACACAACCACGTGCTTTGGATCTGCCCATATTTGCTTTGGGTACCATTTTTCAGGAATCTTTTCCTCCAAGGGGCCTTGTAAAGGTAAAGTATAACCCGTCTGTGCCTCATATGCTATACACATACAATGGATGCTTAAAACCGGCTACTGGAAAGCCCCGAAAAGTTTTATCGTTCACCTGCAGTAGACAGGTGATAAGAGCAAGCATTTAAGAGCCAAAGCCCGTACACAGTCCTTGCTAGTTTCTTAGTCTGGCTTCAGCCATGAGGGAAGATACAGTTAGGACTATCCAAATTCCTCAAACTGGAAGAAGCAAGCATAAAGACATATGAATTCTGGCCAGAAAATTTCAAGTGGCTGACAAAAAAAAAAAAAAAAGACACAAAAGGCTCACAGGCAACTTATTTTCTCCCATTGTAATTTTATTGGATTGTTTTGGGATAATATGACTAAAAAACAGCACCCAAACTATGTCTGCACCCAAATTATCCCATAAAATGCTTTGGACCTCGTTTAAGTGATCAAAAGAGCTGACATCTGATGCTCTGCTTTTCTATTCATAACCTGTAATTTCATTTCAAGTCTTTCATTGTAGCAGAAAGTGCTGCATAAGACAAATATGCAGTGCCTACAAAGTCTTCCTAGACTGGTTTGTGTCCCTGGGCTGTTCCTAGGGAAGAGCCTCACAAGTTGGGCTCTAGGGAACTTCCACCACCCCACTCGCCCCTTCAGAGGGCTGGCTATATGCAGGGACCCCAAATAAAAGACATGGCAAGTTATGAGACTTCTCTTCCTTCAGGTTCAGAAGGGTTAAACTGAGTTTCCCTCTGGACAGGCTGTTCACCTAGCCAGTTGGAGCGCTGACATGTATGCCGTAAGATCAAACCTAAGCCCCACCAATCAAACAGCAGTCTGGACTAAATGTGCTGATGCAGCAAATTTCCAGATCTTGATCACACTAGGCAGGGGAGTCATTCTTCTCAGTGATAAAGTCACTGAATGCACTCTTGAGGAGATAAAAAATTAAGAACTGGCTGACTTTGCACCATTTGGTGAGGTATTTACTGCTGACCCAGAACAACAGAATGGTCATGTTCTGATACCAGCTAGGAATCACTGTAGACATGGTCATCTTTGACTCCCTACCACAAGGCTGTTCACAGGAATCCTTTCTTAGCTGCTTAGTAGCATCAATCCAGAAACTACAGCGTTTGAATACATTAGAAGAAACTTCACACAGTCCCTTCTCCTCTCTCCTTCCCCCCACCTCTTAAAAACTCTGAGAAATTAGGCCAATGACATTATCCCCCTTTGCCATATTATAGTTAAGGTATTTTTACCTGCATTTACTATGTCAGTTTTTTAAATTTACCAGAGATTTATACAGCAGCTAAGAATTGAAATGCTAATTACATTTGAGTATTATCTAACACAAGATATTATATTCCTTTTTCTGTTACTGGCTCAGAAAGGGACCTTCAGCAAACTTTAGGGAAAGATTTTCAAAAGTGTTCAAATGAGCAAGGAACACAGTTTTCACTGAAAACTGCTTTAAAAGTAACACATAATATTCCTTTTGATAGTAATTGATGATGGCTCTTACATAAGTGAATATTATGTATTATTACTTTTAAAGACAAACATGTCAATGCATTCCCGTCCTTATTTGAGCATTACATTTTTGCAAGTCTGAGTATGGTTATTGTTTCTACTAATGCTTCTTCATCTCTAAATACGTATCGTAAAGAGAACATGCTTTCTTTATATCCTGAAATACTCCATTAGAAGGCAGGTTTTTGGACATAAGTACTTGTGATCAAAATAGATACACCAGACATTTTATTTCTTTTCTTCTTCGGCTAAATAGCAGTATTTCCGTTTATGTAACTAGGAGCAAAAGCAACTCTTAGTGCAACAATTTCAGTAAAGAGATCACACAGGTTTTTGTATCTGTGGCTGACCAAAATTGTGAAGTAAGAACAGTAGTGTCATCCAGTCTTTATCTTCCTGTAGCACGCGTGGGAATTTGTTCTAAGAGACCAGGTAAAAAAATAAGATTTGGCACTTCACGTTTCTACCACCAATGAACTCAAAGACAAAACACTCTATGGACCTCACTCTTCACCTGCCTCACACACTGTGTTTCTGTCAGCATGGATGATGCACACAGAACAGCGCAGCTTTCCCAGGGAGAAGTTCTCTGAGGGACTGGGACCTGCCCATGCTGCCAGTCTTTCAGCAGCAAGGACGCTTACATGTGCATCAGCCCTGCGCGTTTGAATGGAGATAACTTCTTCCTGGCTCTCAGAGTGCAGCAAAGAATTATCACATGGAGTGCAGGTTTGGACCATTTTTCTGAAATAAGAAATACCACTGTTCATAATTCATTTATGAATCACTAGCGAGGCCCCTTTTCAGCCCCTTTTACTTCCTACAAAATAGGTTCATCTGGATGGCGGCAAGGAAAGAAAAGCTATTTTAAGGCAATGAGCAGGCCATACTTTCCTCCTCAACCAGCACCACTTTCTGGTGCCCATGGTAGCTCTTCCCATACATGTTAAAGGTTTGGTAAATAATGCAGGTCTGGGCCCTGGCCATTGACGATTTGCAGATTGTTCATCCTTAGCAGCAGCACCCCATCTATTACAGGGGAATTAGTTGACAATACTACTACTTGTACCAAAAAAATAAACTAATTGGTCCCTGAGGATAGCTAGGTGCTTGGGAAGTCTTTTTAACAAAAAGAAAAAAATTATCTCCCACAGTGATTTGCCAGCCTTCCTATACTCTATCCAGCACATTGGGACTTCTAAATTACATACGATAATTGACATCAAATATCTGTCCCATCAGTGAATATCTTTATTAGCATCAAAATCACTCACAACTAGTGTTCCTCAATGTTATTAAACAGAACTTGTTCTAGGTGTTGCCTTACTAATTAGTCAGGATGAGCCCGAGGAAGAAAATCTGGGTCATGTTAAATTAATTGGAATGAGCATGAAAATTAGCAGAGCAAACTGCATCAATTTTCTATAGAGAGCCTTTCTTCATGTTGAGAATAAAAATGGATATTATGAGGCATTAACCAAACTGCCTTCTGTGACTGCCAAGAGGTGTGTTACAGTAGCCCAAAAATATCATGCTCACAGATTTTCAGAAGTTAATGAGACATTTCCAGGAATGGTAAATACATGGTATTAAAATGGGTGTGCCTCTTATGGGAAAATGCCAAGTCATTTCATGTTTATTCAGGCATAACAAGCTCCTCAAAATGAGCATAATTTAAGAGGTGAATAGTGCAAAGAGGGCTAACATTCAACTAATTTTCCTTAAGAAAGAAAAGATTAAATTGAACAAAAAATGAATTAAGAGGTTTACAAATCAACAAGTCAACCATCAGATTGCAGCCTCTTCTCAGTATATTCTCATCAGCCCCTGCCATGAAGTTTTCAAAAAATGTCCCGAAGGCAGGGAACAAAGCGAGCAGAACTGATTACAGCCACACTCACCGCCTTGCTGTCTAAACTCTGTTTGGCTTCCTAATGAGCTCACTAAAAACCTAATTCATCTCCCATAACCCTTCTCAGCCCTCCTTGAAATTCACCATTATGGAAATTACAGATGAAACATTTACAGGCTGTGTTCAAATTACTGCTTCTTCAACAGGCAGGTCCCTGACCCTCACAATGAACACAATAGAGGTATGTCCGGCATGAAACCACTCGAGCCGCAGCCTATAGAATAAAGAGGCTCAGGAAGGTTAAGACTTTTTCTCATGGCGACAATGATTTCCGCATTAATGCTTTCAGTTCCATGAATACGGGAATTTTGTGGGTTTGACAGTATATCAAATACAAATTGTAATTCAGAAGGGGAGAAATGAGTTGTACTGATGACAAATAGCTGAAATAGGCTAATGTGAATTCCCAGCCTGTTCATGAGGAAACTCCCTCAGTTCCTCATTACATGAAGTCAAAATGATCCTCACGGCACCTAGCCTGTAACTGGAAGATTACTGAATTGATGGATCCTTAGTTTAAAATGCAGCTGTTTTATTCTGCTTTAGTAATTAATTCTTTTTCCAATACCATATTGATTAAGCGTAGACCCTGATAAAGTTCAAACTGAGAAGAATCTCTAGTGACTTCCTTAGTTGCTCCAGAGACTCAATGAAAACTTCCTACAATTCCACCTGCCTCCTCAGAGTGCTGATCCAATGAACAGAACAGGTTTTTTCTCATAAATTAGTTAGGCCATGTGGAGCTGTATTAGCTGATCGTTGCTTTTGTCTCTCTACTTGCTGACTTGCTTTTCACTTTTGCTGTCCTTTGTGTTGTCACACACAAAGTCGGAGTGCAGCTGCCATGCTGAACCCGAACCAAGGTAAAGAACAAATCGTACAAACTACATTTCCCCACCCCCCTACACTTTATACAGCTGCAACTCCCTGAGCAGCACTGCACTCAATAAGGCCGCCTGGGATCCAACTAGCAGAAAAATCTGTGCTGAAGCATGCAGTCGTTCTGTGGGACTAAAGGGGGGGGGGGGGGGGGGATGAGTAACCTGTTTTCTTCAAGACTGCTCCACCTTTTGGGACAGATTATTTGCTGCTTTGTTTTTAGCAGCCAAATATCCTTGTATTATCTGATTTTTACTTAAAGAAAAAAAAATAAACAAAACACACACACAAAAAACACCCTGAAAAACCCCAGCCAAAAACCCTACAAACAAAACAAAACAAAAATACCACAAGCCCAAACCACACACCTAAAACATTACAGCCACTTGAGACAAGAAATCACCACTTCACCTATAACAAGTGGGACATGGGTCCTTGTTGACTAATAGTCAGCTGGTGGCTCTCCATGAATGACCACTGAAAACACAGTAGCATATTACTAGAAGCAGCAATCACCAGCATGATGCTGCTTTTCAGAGAGTCACCTGTACCAGGAATTACAGGCTTCTGAATTAAAAAGAGCATGGAAACAGGAAGTTTCTCAGATTACAGCCAGTACAATGAATTTTCTTTTCTGTGAAAATCAGAAATACATTTATCTGAAAACATTCTCAGCGATTTATTAGTATTTCTGCCCCAGTATACCCCAACCCTTCTTCTCTTCCTTCTTTTTCCCGCTACCTGAAAAAGAAACAGCGGTGCCTTCTGTGCCTGTACACTACAACTTGAACCTGTGTGTCTGATGGGTAATGTGCTGTATATACTGGTTTCCACAACACTGCTAACAAGTGATTTACAGAAGTAAAGGATCTCAGGGAGTGTCAGGCACACCAGATATTAGCAATCCCTCTTCTGGTGACTTATTAGTTAACGAGACTACTTAAAGACTAAGGGTTTCATTCTAGTTTCATACTATCTGAGGCCCCTGATTTAACCTCTGCCTTCCCACCAAGGCAAAAGCAAGTTGGCTTTCAATATCCCTTTAGAAGAATCTGCTTAGTTTTGACTCAGGCAATTTGTATCTGAAGAGCTATGTAACCAAGTGGGTGCAAGGACAGTGGTGGGCAGCCTGTCTGCATGGTGGGCCAGGATAGATAAGGGCATTCCCCACCTTCAGAGCATTCTTCCTTGGGGTGAAAGGTCAACCTTCACAGATGTCTCCAGCAGACACTCAGTTGTCAAAAGGTTGCATCATACGATTCATGCAGTCACTGTTAACAATGCACTGTTCTCATCCAGATACGTAAACAGGTTGCACTTCTAAATAATTTCTTTCTTAAAGACAGCTTGTTTTTTCACCTGAGTTTTGTTCAATTATCAAAAAAATAGAAAAAAAAATTAGAAAAAAAAAGTAAGGAATACTGAGATTAAAAAGAAAAAAAACAAAACCAACAACCCCCCCCACAAAACAATCCAACTCCCATTCGCCAATTCTATTCTGTCTTCGTTTTCTGTCAGGCTATTCAGCAGAAGAAGATGCTTCTGGTTTATTCCCCAAAAAGAGAAATAAAATCACCATATCCCAAAATGTCTAATAATAAAGCATATAGTTTGGAGGAAAAAAAGTGCACATTTGGTGAAATGGAAGATAGCAAGCTTTTTGTCATAAAAGTTACACAGCCAGAAAAAACAAATTAAGAAAATTCTGTTCAGCTTAATATAGTCTATTCTAATTTCTTTCATTTAAGAGTAATAGACTAACATGAACCCTGTGTGGACAAGTACAAAAAGGAAAATTGTATGTTCACATATTTATTACAACTTCATATTTGCCTGGTGCAGAAAGTTTATTTCTCAAGGAACACTTCAGAAATAATTGGTCTTAGTTGCTACAATAGCCCAGATTTTTGATTCCCCATGCCTCCAGATGAATAAGATAACAAAGAATTCTTCTTTGTTGAGGACAGTTACTTTAAAGCAGCTTGAAGCTATCACAATACAAAACAAGTAATTTGTTCTAGAATGGATTCAAACAAGCTTATCAGGATTGTTATCTATTTATAAATTATATATTTAACAGTAAAATAAGACAGACATGGCTGGAATGCTACGCATGGGGAAACACAATTAGAGATACGCAAAATTACTCAACCTAATCTCAAGCAATAGAATCTTAAGGGCACTGGGAATTTCTAGAGGAATTAAGCATTATATGTCATAAAAAGCTCAATTAAATACCCTTAGAAACCAAGCAGAGGTTCTTTCAGATCTTCCTGCAATACATAATCCTCCCAAATGTAGAATGTTTGCCTCTTCAAGCATCCCTTTTCTGTTTATTCTTTCAGACAATCTATGAAAAACACACTTTAAAATAGAATTATAATAAAAAAGTCTTCTTCAGTGCTTTTATGTTTCATATTTCACATACTTGGTCATCTCGAATTAATAGGAGTCAATGAAGATACACATTCTTAAAAACGGCTGCAGCTTCATTGGTCTAATCTATGAACTTTAAAGACCTTCATTTTATGAGCTTTCCTTAGGCTAGGTATTTCACTGTTCTAAAAACAGGGTTATGGACTGTTAAGTTAAGCACATGTTCTGCATCAACATTTTAGTTTCAGCAGGTTATTTGGTGCCAGGTTTGCCAGTTAGTATCATCAGTCACAAAATGTGTGCTTATTTCTCTTAACAGGTGTTTTGAGAACAGCACAGGACAGGAGAAAAACACTTCTAATATATTAATTTAGTATCTATCCTTAATTCTGAAAACCACCTTACCGTTCCCCCAAAAGCACGACAAAATTTCACCTCACGTGTTTAAGATGCAAAGAGATGGATTTGTCTGCTCATTTGTATTGCACATTATTTCTTATCTAGTAATGGGTTTACATCTACTTACAGAAAGCTACCTTTTCTTGTGTAACTGATTTTAACTGTAGAAGAAAAAAGTAAAGCTGAAGCAAAAAATCCTAATATCCTTTAGATAAAGAAACATAACCAGGGACTCTCATTCAGTCTGTTCTTCTGAAGGCCATTTCTTAGTGTTTGCATCAGCTGATGTACATGGAGAAGATGTGAAAACAATCTAAAACCAAAATTGTCTTACCCACATCAGTAATTCCACAGAACCGAAATAATACCTTGCTCTTTAGAATGAATAACAGGAAAACATAACAAGATTTACACACACACACTGCTGTTACATTTGTGGGTCAGTTGAGATGGAGCTTCACAATTCTCACAAAATCCACATGCACAGATACACACTTCTTGCAGGTGTTACCTCAGACTTGGTCTGCTGAGAAGCAAAGTGAATCCCCACAGCTACCCTTGAAGGTTTAAAAGCTCAGGTTTTTGTTTCTAAATGCCCATGAAAACATTGCCGGTGCTCAGAGGCCTTTTAAAACAAAACCAAAGCTTTTAAAGCTTCAAAAGCGGTCATGGGAATTTGCTTATCAGGAGGGAATCCTAAATGAACGTCAAGATTCAGTTCCCCTGGATGTGACAATAGCCATAGCCTCTCTGCAGATCTACTGATTCTTTTAACAGATGTGTCTGATTCAAGCAAAACCTGATGAACCTTTATCCATGCTGTACATTTTACAAAATCTACTTTTAAAAGGTTTATGTCCTACTCTTCTCTGCCATACTATGAAAAAACAAAAACAAACAAAAAAAAACACCCCAAAAAAAACAAAAGGGAGCACCACCAAAAAAACCCTACCTTTATAGATAATGTAACTAAGAAAGTAAGAGAAAGACCACCCTTCCCAAAGCCATCAACTAAAATTAAAAAAGAAGGGGGGGGGGGGGGGGGCGGAAAGAGGGCAAAGCTTAGAACTTCTACTGTTATAACCTCAAATATATACAAGACAGGAAGAAAACCAACTGGCAGTTGCTTTTTAATGTATGAGAGATGATTTACAGAAAGAAATAGTATAATGCTATGTTAAAGGTCTACTTTGAAAAAACTTGTGTTTTTTCTTTTTAAAAAAAGTCTATGTTTTCTACCTCTAGCAGTCTAAAAACAAGCTAAGAAGTTCCTCACAAGTTGTTTAAAGGACTGTTATAAAAAGGCAGCAAGAAAGTAACATTTGAGTAGATCAAGGCTGCCAAATCAGTTATTTAAAGCATAAGAAGCCTGGTGGAAAAGAAGTCTTTCTTCTGAAAGTGTGAGATACCGGCTTTTGCTCAGCTTTAATGATCACACAAGTGAAAATCTACGGTTTCACCTGAATTTAACAGCAGCATTTCTGCCCACCATTCTCCCTTTTCTTTTGGATATAATAATCTCATTTCACTTTGTAGAAGTTGCACCCCAGTCCCATGAAACAAGACAACTCAAGAACAGCTAAGGAGCATGAAGAAGGCACAAGAGCAGAGGACATGATGCTTTTTTTGTTGTCAGAAGCAATATCCTTTTCAAATTATCTAAAATAAATGAATCATGCTGCAACAAACAGCTGTTTGATGGAAGACTGAAACAGAAGCCCAATACGTGGATCCCCCACTGGACTTCTGGCTGTGCATGGGTGTATGCTGCTTGTTACAGCCACAATTTGAACTAGACCCTTACATCCAAGCAAGCAAAGCAGGTCCAAGTGGATTGTTCTAGAGTTTGCCTCAGCTGGAGGGTGCTTTTTTGCATAATTTACAAATTATGTGCTAGACAAGTTCTTAGTCTCTTAAGAACTGAACCTTACAAGGAAATTCTCTAAGGAAGCATGTGAAATGTTTATATGTGAATAGACAAGGAGAAAAAATACACACACATCCTTACTAAGAACATAAGCAACTCATCTGAGCTCACGTAAAGCAGTCATAAAAAATAACACGAGAAAAACTCAAATCTATATTCTTTGATTATATGAAAGAAAATTACAGAAAGATAAGATTTTTTTGCTGCACAAGCACACCAAGACTGAATCGATTCTGCTTTCAAATATACAGACTGCTCCTATCAACTCCCACTGAAGTCAGAATTTGACCTATTGTGTACTTTATATTCACATCAATGAAGTTGGTAAGAATGCAGAAAATTGCAGAAAATTCTTTACTCGTTCTAAAGTAAAAGGATAGCTTACTTCTCTTAAACAAAACTGGTAGCCATTTGGAAGAGCTTAAAGGAGGGTTAATTGGCATACAGTAAACCTGAATTCTGACAGTGTGGACTTCTAGCAAAAATGACATTCTCTTTGGTGGTCCTAGGACTGTAGGATTAGTTTACAAGAAAGCAGTGAGGGGTTTGAAACCAAATCCTGTATGTCACTGATGAATTACCAGATTAGAAAGGCCTGACTATATGAAACATATTCCTGCCCAAAGCCAGAAGAGAAAAAAAACATCAAAAAAGGGGAAAATCTGTAGCTGAGCCTGAGTTATAGATTAATAGAATGAATGAAAGATCTTAAAAAAAAAAAAAATCAATAAATCCTTTCTTTCCTAAAACCTTGCTCATAGAGCTTTTTGCCAAACTATACTCAAAGCTGGGAATATGAACTGTTAATAAGATCTAACTCAGCGAAATAATTAGAATAATCAATTCACAGCTAAATGAAAGTGTTTCATCTATCATTGCAGATATGAACTACAGAAGATTTTCTGGAAATGGATAAGGTAGGATGAATTTCATTATTCTGAGACAGAATAAAAAAACAAAATAGAAGAAAATGGACACAAACACCGTGGTTAGCTATCACCTATGCCTAACTCAAGTCACTTAAGTAAGTTTATGAACTTCAGGGAAGTCCAGATATGTTCACTTGAAACTGAAAGAAAACAGTCAAATCTGTACATAACTAAAATTTAGAAACATCTAGCACCAATAAGATTGTCTTCATTATGTTGTGGGTTTTTGTTGTTTGTTTTTTTTTTTGGGGGGGTGGTGGGTTTAAACTGGAAAACTGCATTATTACTTCTTACTTGGACTGAAGAATGAGTACTGCAGTAATTTATCTTTTTAAATCCTTGCACATGAAAAGCACAGAAAACTTCTAATTGCAAGCCAGCTGAGATGCTAGTCAGATCAGCTTAACCCTGTTTCCCTAAAATGAAAGGCATCTATATGCATTAAGCCTTTTGGTAACCTCTAAATCTTAATTGTGTAATACCTTAAACTAACAATTTAGCATTTTACACAAAATGAATAAAACACTACTGAAGAAAAATAAGACTTAAAACAAAACATTAAGTCTAACGTTTCTCATCTAGAAAGTTATGTCTAAATACACTACACAAGAAAGTTTTGAAACAGGATTTTTTTTTGTAC
This sequence comes from Pezoporus occidentalis, assembly GCF_034315485.1. NCBI lineage: Eukaryota > Metazoa > Chordata > Aves > Psittaciformes > Psittacidae > Pezoporus > Pezoporus occidentalis. The sequence goes on along the minus strand of NW_026913964.1, from coordinate 6,047,166 downwards.
TGAAATACAATTGAACATGGCGACGGACGTTTTGCACAAAATATATTATGTATCTGAATACACAAAATGAATCTTTAGTGCATGGACTTAGAAGCTCATGAAATCTAATCAAAGTGTAAAGTTAAAACAAACAAAACTTAGCAGCTTTCTTTCTAATGAAAATATTTGTAGTTTAGGACTACAACAAAAGTGTCAGTTGAAAACAAATCCTACAAAGGCTGAGGTGGTGAATATTAACCCTACTGTGGGCCTCTATTTCAATAACATGACTTGCAATATACAGACTTAAGCACTGTGTAAGTCCTTGCCAGACTGAAGTCCTACTTTGGCTGTCAAAGGCACTTATGAAAATAGAAGGTCCATGATGATGTACACATAGGATCTTTAAATCCTTTGCCACTTCTTTTCTAAAAATATTTGCCATTGCTATAAAGCTAATTATTACATAAAATCTTTAACAAGTGGCAATCATAATTTGGACTATAGCTTAACACTGAGAAACAAAAATAAAAGGTAATAATGAAATAATAATAAAAAGGTAACAGCCTTTTGACTGTAGAGAAGGCATGGGGCTTCAATAATTTTCTCAAGGCAGTGAGATGACAGTACAAGTTACACTCCTTGTGTTTAAGTGTTCTATGGACTGAATATTCTTCATTCAAAATGGTTTTCTTTACAATCTGATAGTACAGATATAGATAAGAAAATATTATTTTTTTCCTGATATAAAACCTCCCTTCATACTTTTCACAAGAAACTTCTTGATACAGAACATTAGAAGACCAAAATAATGCGTGGGCATGAGCTGGATGCACAGCATACATGGTTGTTTTAAACAACTGAATTAGGTACCCAGATGAATGGGACTTCATGAACACTAAGTTGTTGCCTCAATGAAGCACTTGGGAACACTGTTGTGAGCACCAGGACCTCAGTGTGTTAGGTACTGTACAAATAAAGCAGAAGGACAATCCCTCTCCCTTTTTTTTACTGGCAGAAGCCCAATGTAGCTCCATTGATTTCAGATGCATTAGCAAGGGAGGGCCTGATCCAAAGCTCACTGAAGTCAACCAAAGTCTTTCTGTTGGTCTAACAGGCTTTGGATTAGTCCCTAAATAAGAACAGATTTTGCCTCAGCTAAAGGATTTCACTTAAGCCCTCTGCTTGTTCAAGCATCTAGTAGAAGCTAAGAGAACACTGCGGTCCTACTGAGTAGGAGGCTGTATTCATCCTGAACTATCCCCTTTAACAGATGTATGGGGTCAGGTCCCATGAAATAGAGAACCATCAGTAAGTGGTAAATCTGAGGTGGGAGGAATTAGGAAGGCAGCTCCAAGCTGAAAAATTCTGATTTGTGCTATTTAAGCAATGTTCCATCTTCTTTAAGCAGGAGTGTAAAATTAGACAGGGAGTTCATGCAAGTTTCTGAATTTTACGCTCGTAAATTATTTAAAACCTTAGCACCAAGTCCTGCAATAAAATTCTATGCATGTATTTATCATATTCAGTTCTGCTGGACACTTGCAAATGGGGGCTGCCTTAAATCTAGGTATGCCCAACTTACAGCTGCATGTGTAAAGACTCAAGGAAAGTTTAAACAAATGTAATTGCTTAAACAAGTGTAGCCACAATAAGATGGTGGGCATAACTCAAGATTATAAGGAAAAAAACACTCTTTACCGATCTAAGTGCCAGGGTTGTCAAAAAATTTCATGGTACAAATCACATCTTAATAGAGAATTTTCTGAATTCCCCTCTCTCACTTTCATGGCTGATCCAGCAATCCTTGTCAGCTATAGCAAATGCTCTGTTTACATAAGAAAGTAGAAGACCCCAATCCTAGCCTGTGCATGAGAAATGTTTACTGCCAAGGGTATACAAAGGTAACCATCCATAGAAGAATCTGAGCTCTTTCCACAAGTTATGCGGCTGGCAGTTCAGGACAGCACTTGGCGCAAGTTTGAGCATCTGGAGTTCACAATGGACTTCAGGCTCAGAGCAGCTGGGAAGTCAGTGGAGCAGCAGGAAACCACTTTGTCTTTCTCTTTCCTTTGCTCCCTACCCAGGCTGTAGGTAGGCATAGGGGCACCAAGCCATTATGCCAACTCTGCCACCAGACAATTTCCCTGTGTTCACTCCTTATGCTGGGGTAAAGATAGCTTCACAAACAATACAAACACAGACTAGCTTTGGGGCTGTCACTTATAAGCCACCCATATACAACAGCAGAAAATGAAGAATTTTCTATTTCCAGCTCCACACATACCTGCACATGAGATGAATTTCTATATTTAGCATAATCAGATAACAGCAGCCAAATTCCTTAAAGTTAACTTTGAGTTTACTGCATAAGTCTATTCTCTCCAGCAGATTTGAATAAGTGTTAGTATTTCAAGAAATTAATTAAACTGAAAGCACAAATTAATTTTTCTCTGAGGCTCACATTAACATTTCAAAACCACCAAAGGAAAAAAGTAATTCAAAAATTTCCTGTATAAATAATAAAAAATCTGGTGTTTATTATTATTTGTCCTCCAAAATGTAAGGCATGATGAAATTTTGTTCAGAAATATTAGGAAGTATTAGACTTCTATGGATGTCTTTTTGTAGATCCTGTGAGTCTTAATGGCAGTAGTTTCTATGGGAATTGTCAAAAAATTACTAGGGTGTTTTTGTTTGTTTATTTTTTAAGATATGAGAATCATGGGTTTTTTTCCATTTATGTGGATGCATTTGACCCAAACTTTGCATATCTGAAAGCAGCAGTGCCCCTGTTATTGCTACGATTCCACACAAGAAGGATCAGGAACTTATGTGAATAGTGTCTTCCTCTTCTTTCCTCCAAGAAGGAAGAACTGTTTTTAACTGATTTCCACCCCCTTCCTTTAAACCTCTGGACAGTCCACCACTGACTCATAAACAAAAGACAGACCTTTCATAAGGGCTGTAACTGTGATCAAGACACCCAGTTGGTGCATTTGAAAATGTTATTTTAAGTTCTGTAGAAACTCAAATTACTGAATCTAGATCAGTATGTTTTTTTAAGACTAAGAGCAGTATTAACAGTAAAATAGTTACACAAAATGTTATAAATTTTTCCCTCTCCCCAAAATGGATATACTGCATTTCATAGTTAACAAAAACCTTCTGAATATGAAGCAGACTATTCATGGAACTGCTGCCAGTTCAGACGCCCTAAGGTTTCATTCTTAGCCACCACTGCCTGTGTACATGCTGAAAACTCTTAGGCAACAGTGCAGGGGGTATGATAGATCTTCTCATGCCAGGATGAGAAAAATCAATATCCATGTTTAAAAGACAGAACTACTGATGTGCAAGGTCACTAAACAGCCTGTTCTATGGCCCTAGAGTACTAAGAAAATCCTAAAGAAGAAGAAGAATAGTTAAAAAAAAAAAACAAAAACAAAACCCCAAACCAAATCAGCCCTCCCACAAAAAAAGCCAACTCCCCAAACCCCACAAAATGACAATGTATTGCACAGTCTTGTTCTACAACATCCAACATTACCCGTAGATGCCTAAGACCTAAATACGAACACAGAATCATATTTAGTGATTCTAGTCACTAGATAGTGTGACTAGAGCATCTGGAGTTTGCAATGTAATATAGACTAATAGTGATTAGTGTATTACTATGCTTGTCTTAATCTATGTTAGTAGTTTTAGTCTATGTTACTATGCTTGTTCAGGGAGAGAGAAAAACAAAACAAACAAGCCACCCAACCAAAACTCTAGTAAACAAGGAATACATATATATATACTGATACAACAATTTTTTAAACATTGGAAACTTTACTTTAGATTTATCATCGTTATGCTGATATCACTAAAGAACCCTATCATCTTTCATTGTTCACTTCGTAAGTCTTATTAATTGAAAACAATACAGAGTTCTGTGCAAAAAGGCTATTTCATTCACTTATTTTCACCTTTGTTGAAAAAAGAGGAAGTGTTAAAATAAGCAATTCAATTTAAAAATGCAGTATATCCAGCACTGCTTTTGTGAAATTCAGGGAGGCCAATAGAAGAAAGCACTTGAATTTTCTACATAACCCTGCATTGCTGGAGTATCAGAGCAGTCCGACAACAGATGACCACTTCAAACCATTCACAAAATATCTAAGTACCCTTGTGCCCCTTGTACAGATTATAGGTGGGAAGAATTGCACATCAGAGAGGGCATGTTACTTACATGAAGTCGTATCAGATTTGGTTCTGCACTTAGTTGCTCCTGGGTAGAAAGATATATCCTTACTTCATGGCAACAAACTGAGGAGATGCAGTCAGGCAACCAAATTAACAGATGTGTTCCCATTGGTCATACTTGCTATTTGGATCATGCCTAGAGCTAGCAGGATAGTTAGGATGGCCATCACTGTTTCTTGATGTCATCCTATCCATATGACTATACTGCTTTATTATAGTTCCCATAACATCAGAAAGCTGCAAGTCTAAGTTTCTAGTTTTCATATGTACATTTTTATTCTTGCAAACATTTTAAAATACCCATTTACATCTACTGCATGCACAATGACTTGCACAAGCCAGTGGAAACCTCTGGTTCAAATGGTAAGCATTTATTTGAAGGTGATATCCTAAACATATAGATGCTAATCTGATTTTTAAAATCCTCCGTTTATCAAGACTTACATGTACATGGCTTAATTTTTTTGTGAATAAAAAATCTACAATAGTTTAAGTGAAGAAAGAAGTTAGAAAATAGGAGAAATTACTCACATCAACCTATAGAAATCTTCCTGCACTCACAGATCTAACAATCTCTAGTACCAGTTAATTAAAAGAATCATACAATTTGAGAAAGACAAAAGTATATTTAGACATCAGAGCTGGGTTTATTAGTACCCTGTTCTCAGTTACATAAATGAGAAGTAGTTTTACAAATTGAAAGCAAAGTTTTACACCAAGTCAAAACCAGACTTGTTTGACAAATCAGAACTACAAACAAATGTGTCAAATCACATTAAGAGACAACTAAAGATAGCTGTCAAATTTCCTTCACCTATTTCCCCAGATATAAAAGCTGCTCAGAAGCTGGAGTAATCATGGAGTGGTTAGTACTCCTTGGCAAAGACAAAACAGAAAGACAAAAGGCCCACAGGTTACACTGTGTAGTGCCATAATACAGTATTTGATGCCTTCAACAAGTACTGTACTGGCAAAAATCAATTGAAAATCAGCATGATAACAGAGCATCAGTTGCCCTGTAATAGCCTTTAGCCCCCAAGGCTATGTGGGACCCTTTCATCTACCAGGCTGCCCTGACACTAGGGGTGCGGTGCCCTGCCTTGCCTGGCCTGGCCTCCTCTCCCTAAGCATTCTGGAAGTGTTCTTCCTGTCTTTTACCTACTGCATTCACCTCTGTGCTGCCTTTGGCTCGGATAGAGTTAATTTTCTTTCTGGTAGCTAGCATGGGGCTATGTTCAGGATTTTTTCTGAAAACAGTGTTAATAGTACAGGGATGTTTTCATTACTGCTGAGCAGTGCTTACACAAGGTCAAGGCCTTTTCTGCTCCTCACTCTACCCCACCAGTGAGTAGGCTGGGGGTGCACAAGAGGTTGGGAGGGGACGCAGCTGGGACAGCTGACCCCAACTGACCCAAGGGGAATTCTGTACTATATGGCACCATGGTCAGTTTATAAATCTGGGGGAAGAAGGAAGAAGTGGGACATTCAGAGTTACAGTGCTTGTCTTCCAAAGTAACTGTGACATGCGATGGAGCCCTCATTTCCTGGAGATGGCTGAACACCTACCTGCTGATAGAAAGCAGTGAATTATTTCCTTGTTTTGCTTGCATGCACAGCTTTCACTTTATCCATTAAACTGTCTTTATCTCAACCAATGAGTTTTCTTACTTTTACTCTTCTGAGTCTCTCTCCCATACTGCCAGGGGGGAGGGAGCAAGCGGCTGTGTGCGGCTTAGTTGCTGGCTGGGGTTAAACCACAACAACCTTGCACAGTAAAGAGAGCTGACAGCATCACTGGATCTTTTAAACTTTCAAAAGTGGAGTTTTATTTTTCTTGGCCCAGGTTTGGAGGCTTTATATTTTCTCTTCTTTTTTTAAAAATTCTTTTTAAATTAATAGATTTCTCCTTTAAGTAAACCTACTGATTTTGGACTGCAAACATCTTCAGCTTGAAGAAGATCCCTCCAACACTATGGCTGAATACACAGAAGTGTTTCCTCTGTCATGTTTAACAAAGTACAACTCAAGAAGTAAAAGAGAAAGAAACACTGTTCAATTCCATACGAATTGTTTGCATGCAACAAAGTGGGCCTACAAATATTTCACTCATATGGTAGGTTTACTCTCAATATTTCTTTAATTACTTTCCAACAATATCTGGTTTCTGTTGAATTTACACTAGTACTTGGCATTTGGTGCAACCCCAAAAAGATAAGATACATATGTCCCCTATTCACAGTCTTGGCATTTTTACCTTAACTCAGGCACTGAAGTGATTGGTTTGAAAAATTACCTTGCTGATTAGCTGGGTTTTCTGGTAAGCATATAGTGTTAATCCTTAAATTCCGAATATGACATAAGTTGTACAAATGTTCTGTCTGACTCAACGGCAACATATCACGGCTTAAGGAGGACATGTACACTGCTCTCTGTGAGGAAAGAAACAGCTAATTGGGAGTTAGATTCAGTGTGATTATCAGCTTGTTTATGATAAGGGAGTACTCTTCTGAAAAGCACTGTAAATTCATCCCTGATTGTGGTGTTAAACCACAGCCCATATCCGCCTGCCCCCCCCCCTTTTTTTTTTGTTGGAAGGGACTTTAAACTATTTTCAGCAGATTAAGTGTCAAGCTTTGATTTTCTTCCATCTTAAAAAATAAATCAGCCACATGAGCCTGATGTCAAATTTCACTTTCTAATAGAAGAAAGGCACATTTGAAGTGTTTACTATACGAATGCATTTGGGTAATTTTTCCCATGTCATTATGAACATTAGACTGACCCAATTAATATGAAATGTTTCTATGCTGCTGGAACAGACCGTGTTACAGAAAGAGTCATTTGCACAACCTGTTCATGATTATGGGCCATAAGGACACAAAGATGGCATAGACATTTGTGGACCATCTGAATTCTTACAGGGGAAGGGGAAAGAGGAAGAAAAAAAAAAGGATGTTAGCTGAATGTTGTGGGTCATGTTTTTTAATCCAGAGTATTGGACATGTAACACAGCAACAAGAGCTGATCATTTTGTTTAATCACCTTTTGGATCTTTGCCAGATGATCTCTGTTGAGAGCGCTGCAAACAGAGAGAGATGAACTGCGTCTAACATGCCACTAGAGCTTTCCCGTAAATGTCTGAGAACTGAATCCAACCAGAATTTAGTCTCGGAGCAGAAAGGGATACATTTAAAAACTATGTGCATTAACTATACTTTTCCCCATAGAATCCTCACTTGGCATGAATAATTTACCCTCTCTTATGCTAATGGGATCATGAAAGTATCCCTGTGTCTTCAGTGCAGCTATTCTCAGCTTTCAGTAATTACCCCACCCAGTGAAAATAACATGGCTTCTGCAGCTGAATGGCCTACTAGTACCTGGCAATTAGAAAGATCATGGCTGACAGAGAAGCAGTCCAGAGATGGACACACAAGATCCGGCAGCCTGAGGAGCAGTTTGAAAAATTAAAGGCCTTCCACTGTGAACATTTCCATAGTTGCACGGAGAGAGCAGCTTCTTCAAGGGCATTTTTATTTTTTAAAGATGACACAGAGGATTCTAATGCGCTGTCCGGGCACCCTAATATTAAGGAATAACGACATGTCTTGGTCATCAACAGTTAAAATAAAGCTTGTGGCTTTTTTTAGATTAGTGCCATCTTGTTAAACAAGAGGGAGAGAATTAAAAAGTCAATTAATGTGTGTCCTTCAGCATCTGACAATTTTATCAGCTATACAAAGGAAAATTCTGTAGTATTCCATTAACTAAAAGTTTTAAAACCCACTATAAAGAACCAGGCTTTGATCTCTGTCCATAGCACTCCATGCTAGGTAGTTCACTATGTAAAAATTATCAGGCTAAAACATCTGGGAAAGAAAGCTATGAAACAGCAGGGAATGTGGCTGGTTTATTGTTTATCTTTTGTTTATGAGGCAGTATTCAAGTTTAATTACTACTCTAAATTAAACTCTAACAGGCATCAGGAGACATCTCTTTACATGACTAAGTTGAAAAAAAAAAAAAAATAAATCCAGAGATTCCAGCACTAGATCTTTCAAATAACTTGGCATATATAGGAAGAAATTACTCAGTCTGTAACAACACAGGAAGACATTTAAGCACTAGCTACTGTATGTTTGAATGTGTTGTGTTATGAAACCTTTAATATTGTAACAAACATACAATTATAATTTAGCAAATGGAATGTTATCTAACGTTTGGAGGCAAATTGGGTTAGGCTGAATAGGATCCGAGATGGGAAGAACAGCCTAAGGGGGAATTCTACTTTTTTCATTTTGAAATACAAATACATAAATATACGTGTATACACACACATGTATACACATACAGATATTTAAAACCACCCAGAAACATGAAGTCAGAAGCAAACCTCTCAACAGCAACTATCTCTTAAGTAAAATTGTTTAGTTATTTTCTCTGAACGTTCACCTACCAAAAGGAGGAAAAAGTTTGCTATGTTTACTGTAACAGTAAGTGACCAGTTGTGGATGAGCTTAGCTGTAGGAAAAAATAAAACTTGAAAGCAACTAGCAAAAGATTATTCCAGATGGCATCTGTCATATTGTATTTAGGGTTATTTTAAAGAGATTACTGCTACTATGAAAACATTCCACTGACAGAGTTTTCCTGTGCTGAATTTGAAACCCCAGCACAATATATCACAAATATGGAACTAAAAGATTTCTAATGCATATATAAATTTTTATTTATACCTAGATATAAAAACCCTAAATGGATTAAAAGCTAAGAGTGAGGTAAGAACCTTAAATACAAGTATATGTTAAACCACCACCTTCCCCATTCTAAGCTTTAGTTTAACAAAATGTGAGCAATCTGCAATTGCCACCAGCCAGATTATTAGCAAAACTGTATAGTGAAGCAAAGATTCACTATGACATTTCAATACTATTTATGGAATAGAGAATAGGGACATAAATGTTCAGCAACCCCAACAGTCAAATAGAAACTGCAAAAAGATGTATTTGTTCACGTAATAGGAAGAAAAGACAGGATGTGAGGATACTAAAATGTGACTATATTTAGCTAAGCTGGTTCTGGCATCATTATGGTTAATGTGCATGTGGTGTGCAGTGTGAGCTCAGCAGTTACTGGGCCAACTGTCTCAGTATTTCTGGGAATTCTGCCTATTCACAGTGCAGGGATTGTTCAATTGCTGCAAAATGTACAAAATGAATTTTACAAAAATGAATTGTAAGGAAGGCCCCATTACAACGATTTTACAGCTAAGATGTCAACATCAATTTTTCTTTCATGCATAGCTAATGATTAAAACAACATATTCCATTTGCCTAAGAATTTATTTTATATTGGCACATCAAAATATTGAAATACAAAGTTATCTTTAGTCTATCCTTATTATTCATTGCTGCTGAACCCACACCATTGTTCAAACCATGAAAAAATAAAGCAAACTTGGCAAGAAATACTTAAAACAAAGGCTAATCAATACTCTCCAATTTGTCAACATCTCAATTACAGCAATGGAAAAAATGTAAATTTCATGTGCTTTGAACACTAAGGGGTCTATTCTTCTGTCAGTGCACATGCATAACTCCCATCACCATTAATGGGAATTACTCATACATATCAACACAAGGACGGGCCCCTCAAACTTGAAAGGAAAAGATGAATTAATAAGGGCTACTCTCTTCCTGCATCTTCCTCAGCTGAAAAAAGTCATTGTTCTTTAAGAGTTTTTCATACTTTATACAGTTCACCTTTATGAGAGCTGTGCCTTCTGACATAATGCCTCTCCAGTGAAGCATTATTTATTAGCAAGTTTGATTTTTCACAGTCTGGATATTTGAGCACTTCTATTAGGAATTTCCTTTCTTACAAAAAGTGGCTCTTTTCCAATAAAACCATACCCTATAGCTTTGTAGGTAAAAATACAAAGAAATAAAAATATATTCTGAATTCTTATGATAAATATGTATACTAGCTTCAGCAGGCTTACATATACACACAGAACTAGGAAAAAGAAGTTGTAGCATTAGCTTTTGGATATTAAGTTTTCGGAGACTTTGCATGAGTGTGTTATTTTGTTAACAACAACTTATCCTTCTCCTTTTCCTACCTATTGGAGTTTGGTTCAAAGCTTTACAGAGTTTTCAGTAGAGTTTCTATACCAGGACAGGCCTTTGGGCATTATCAGCTAGTTTTGTAAACAGATTTGATTTGTATACTATAATTATTACAAGATGGTATATAATGGAGAAGTATACTACCTAATTTTTCCAACATGCATTAATCCAGAGACGTAACCTGGGATGAACACATAATTGCAGCTAATAGCTTAGTGGACCTTGCCCCAGACCAGATGATAAGTCTTTGCCACAGAAAACTATTGTGGCCAAATCTGTGGGCCAAACATCAAGCTGTCAGAAAAGTGTTTCAAAACTACTTTAAAATATTGCTCTAGAGAGTAGCCTATATTACATATAAAGGGGCAGATCTTCATTCAGCACAAGTAGTTCCATTAAAAAAAAAACACAAAAAAAAAAAAAACAACAACCCACACCGAATCAAAAAACCCATACAACAATAAACTACTCACATGGGTAAAGCAAAGTGGATGTGATGCCCATTTGTATTTTTACTGCTGCATAACTTAGAAGAAGTTTCTTGTTTCTGGCTTCTCACTTATGGTCAAGTTTATCACCCCAGGCCTAATCCTAAAAAGATGCTGAACTTCCTGAAAGGTCCTGAAAGAACACAGCTTTCATCTGGCTTGGCTGAATCAGGCCCTTTGAGTGACTGAACTAAGAATATGACAAATCAGGTATACAGTCCCAGTATCATAAAATATAAAATTGAAACTATTCCCTAGTGCTTTCCTGTAGACCACATGTTTTTAAACCTTAAAAAGATTTATTTCCCACTTTTCATGCATAATCTGACATATTATTTGAAATATCCCATAAAGAGATTAAATAGGAATTAAAGTCTGGGAGCATCATATCCATCACTGGGGTACAAACTCATGAAGAATTCTAGATGTCATTTAGCCTTGCATGTAAAGGCAGTGGCTGTTTTCACTTTGTTTCACAAAGAATAAGGAAAACACAATACCCCAGAAGACTTTCAGATGTGTTTTTCCCTGCTCCAAAGAAAAGGGTGGATGATAAAGCTACACACACCTTTTAATCTTCCACTTAGGGTTTTTACACATGTATTCCCTGGCAAAAACCCCAGGGTCTTCTCTCTCCCCTCCCTTTCTCTTAGCCCCTTTCCTGCCATCTCCCTTGCTATAACTCAGCTAACCCAACAGAACCAGTCAGTTTTAAATTTCAGTTGGGACCCCGGTGACCTGTTAATGAATCTACAGAGAGGAGAAAAACTCACAGTGTTGAGTTATGCCTGGTGTTGCTAGCTGACTTGGAGTCAGAAATGCTTGAAGCGTTAACGTAATTGCAAGAATGTGAAAAATGAAGCGTTGGGCTCCTGAGCAAAGTGAAAGGTCAAAGCAAGCCCTACACAAAACAAGTCTCTGGAAGATGGCCTCATTAGACCATTAAATCAGCTTCTTCTTTTTCCCCTTTGCAAGATGTTTAGAGTGTTTTATTTTTATTATTGGATATATTCAACTCTTCCCATGGCAGGGGGAAAGTTGATCAGGCACACTACACACTTACTAATCTTTAAAATGGTATTGCACAGCGTTGATCTACATTTGTGGAGCTAAACTGGAATAAGTCAATAAATGCCTGGTAGATTACAGGTCTCTAGTACTTTGGTTTGCTAGATGATCAATAAGTTGTATAGCTTAGTTCTCTGTTGAACAAGTGAGGTGACGTGTTAAGAACAACATAGACACTCATCACTAATAAAATTAGGATAATCTTTCAACATTTACTGCCTGAAGGCTCCTTTTTTAACTCTTTAAATGCCAGCATGTTTATAATAATATCAGACACCAACTAGATTAACCCTTTTGATGCCAAAGGGCAGTCACTCACTGTTGTGGAGAAACTGTCCTCCATAAACAGACAAAATGCCTATACCTTTAAGAATTATGGGTGGATTCTCCTGTGTAATAAATAGATAGACCTCACACAGAGAAAGCCCACAAAAATTATGTCATCACTCACCCAACTGCTTTCTACCACCACACCTCCCCACCCAAAAAAATATAATCACAAGCCATACATCATAGACTTAAGGAAAGCAGAGACCCCTGGAAAGAGTGTTCTCAAGAGCCAGAAGAGACTGACTGTAGCTTGAATCAATCTCTGCTGCCACCAGGCATCAGTGAAGGAGACCATAAGTTGCTAATGTAACTCAATATTCTCTAACGAGCTCCCATTCCCAAGAAATCCTTTGGGGCAAGTGTTATATGGGAAGCAGCATTTGTGGAAGGTCTTGAATGAAACCTTCATTTGTGAAACCAAGTTAACCCCAAAAAGTAACTGCACCTGAATAGCTCCAGAGGGCATCCACCCATCTTGGTATTGCCTGGGACTGACTCGCTGCTAGTTCACAAGTTATGAAGTAAATCCTGCTCCCTCTCAAGGAAACGAGGAAAACTCAATACAGGACTCCCTCTGTTTAGTCTCTCCCAAGGCTGAGGGGGGAGAGCAATCCAAAGCTGTCTCCAGTGGGAATTTTGCCGCTGCTGTAGGATCATACATCTTTCAGCTGACAGCGGCTGAGTGGAATGCTGATTTGCCCCTGGACGACTGCTTTCCTTTAAAAGGCCCAGCTGAGCACAAAAGGAAGCATACTAGCGATGTTTTAACCTGCTAGACTGTGCAGCACTAGTGACTGATTTCTGGCTCTTCAGCAGTTGTTCTCCTTCTGCAGAAATGAGTGTAACAGGTTTAAATTGTACATATTACCAGAAACCTCAGTCTCTAATGGGAGGTTGGCGCAGGTGTCATCAGCTATTTTTTCTTATGCTTAGCAATACTTGTCGAGCACCCCGAGTTACGTTACAGGAAATCAGAGACTAGTGAAGTGCAAGATCTCTGGATGTCAATACAAGGTATTTATTTAGAGCAAGCATGGCTCAATGAAGAAACTCTTCTCATTTCTGAAGTGTTGCTGGTGCAGAGTGGAGATACAGGTGTGAGAAATTTCTTCCCTAAGCATGGAATGAAAACACTGTGGAAGACAACTAAAAGGAATCGTTTTTGAGTATGCAAATGATCATCTGCTACACGAAGCATCTTAGCCACAATATATAATGGATGGCCAGCTAACAGACATAACACCTATTCATTGCTTAGCCGTCAAGCTCTCCCTTTATTAGCTGATGAAGCCGTAATGGTTCACACTGGGCTTGGTACAGCTCTAATCCAATCACACAGAAAAAAATTCCATGTGATTCATATTGGAGCTGGATCACACCTTGTGCCATGGTTGCATTTTATCAGCAATAAGTTTAACAAATGTATAAACAATTCATACAAATAGGAGACAAACCCAAACCACTCTACCAGAAACAAACTTTGCAAGTTCCTAGAATCACAACGGGTATGACACCAGATCGTGAGACAGACAAGGGGATGGAGCTCTGTGCCAAACAGTGGGCCACGTGAGAGACATGAAATCACATATCTGCTCTGCTGCCTAAGCGTGGCAAATACTGTGGTGGGAAGCAGCCTGCAGTGCAAGGCTAGTCAGCACAGCTCTCACCCCGCAGGCTGCTTCTCTCTCCAGTTTTGGAATCCCACACAGCCAGTAGGATAGCAAACCTCTCAGCTGGATCTGTTTGGCACGCATAATCCCCAAGTGGGGGAAACAGAGTGGCAAAATGTTGCAGATGGACAAGGCGGAGGAAGCATATCATAAGACCTTGTAAAGGTAACGTCTTGCTAGCTAAGACTTACATGTTTACAAAAAAAAAAAACAAAACCAAGAACAGAGCTCACCTTAAACTTTGGTTTTAAAAAAATCAATTCCAATTTGATCCAAGAGCGACAGTAGACCATCTTTCCCAACTTTTAGCACTTGAGGCTTGATTCTTATACTTTCTGGAGTCACTTCTAACAAGCAAGTGTAACACACTATCATATCAGAATGACAGACTTTGACACTCACTCAGAATGGATGCAAATGACCACACACAAGGTGCAATTCAGTAGGAAATAAAACAAAAAACTCTGAAATAATAATCAAACCTCCCAAACCCATAAGAAGGCTTCACTGTATAGATGCAGCAGAGGTTTTACAGTTCAGGTACCTCTCTCTTTACCATTCTGAATCCAGATTTTCAGAAGCAGAAGCAAATTTGTACAAGCAAACATTGCAATAAACATTTTTCTGTTCAGTTCAAGCTTTGCTTCTACTTTAGATAATTTAGCAGCTTCAAAATCTTACATAGGAGTCACTTCCCCAGTGAACACCACAGGCTGAATTCTCCATCTATAACCCAGCTCAAACAACTGCATCACAGCTGGAAAGCATGTCTGTCATTATATTTACTTACACCACACAAAAATAAACTGTAGATAACCAAATTTGTAAAGGAATTGGCAGAACTAATCAATTGTTATTACAAAGCTTGTTTGAAGATTAGATATTTCACTCTGAAATAATAGTAAAATGCAGCTAAGTAGGTTAGGAAAAGGAAATACCGTCTCCCTAAGTTACAGCTGATTATACTGCAAGTCTGCCACTCCATGTTTACTCTAAGGCAGATGTACTGATATAATAAAAAAAGCTGGAGTTATTTTAGTCATGCCTACTTTGCGGAGGGAAAAAAGTTTGACCTTTTACCTTGCTCGCTGCTGTTGTCTCCACTCTGGGAAGCGTGGCCCCCGCTGGAGGGCCCCGGTGTGCCTGCCGAGTGCGTTGAGGTTGCATCATCGTGGTCTCTCCAAGATGAAGGATTCTGGCGTCAGAGTGCCAAGGAATTTTTTCGACAGTTCCCATTCCAATGAAGCAAATGAAGAACAGAAAGAAAACCAGGAGAAAAGGGGAGGAGGGGGGAAAAGCATACACATTAGCATTTGTGAAATGTGTCAAACACCAATACTGTTTGCACAGTGTAATAATTTTTCAGCAAAGATAAGCAGAGAAGGTACAAAGGTTTAGTTGGTGAAATAAATGACAGATATTTTTCTTTTTTAAATTTTCCAAATACTGGTCTGGATTTAATTTTTAAATAGTTCTGCAGAAGAATATTTCAATAGAGTAAGAAAAAAAAAGTTTCTTAATGACCTATACAGAAGGGTAGGGGATGAGCATCAACCTGCACATTTATGACACTAGGTGTTCACATTAAAATCAAGATACTTGGTATGCAAACTATCTCTCCTCACTTTGTTTTTGCATACTGACTAGAGATGGGAGGGGAGAGGAAGAGGAGAAAAACTGTTTCAAGAAGCAGAGGAGAATGTGTATGGGAGAGGGGCATGTCCTCACACCCTACCCTCTCTCTCACCCATTTGAATGCTGGAAAATTTCAAACAAATGCAAAGTTGTGAGGAAAAAAGCAAGCTTTCTCTGAAAGATGTTACATACCAGGGAAGATACTTCCTCACCCCCCCACTAGCACCTTGATATGACACATTTCAAAAGACTTTCTAGGTGTATCACTCTAACAGTTCACTTACAAGTGTGTCAAGAATAACCACCAGGTGATTATATAAAATAACATGTATAGTGATTTTTATGTATTCTCTCTACATTACTATGCATAAAACATGACAAAAGGGAATGCAAAAGACAGACATATGAAGTTTGCAAAACTTGGCTAAGTAAGGCCTCAACTACTGTTCTTTAGTCACATAATTCATGCATGCTTTCTAATTTATTAGGTATTGGCTTTCCCGGGGCGAGGAGCTGCTATTTAAATGACTAAGTGAGGAAAACTGAATGTTACAGTTTAGTGCTACTTTGTTGAGTGTATTCTCCTCCTGTCCTCCTCCCCTTTCCTGATCATTCCCAATACCCTGCTGTTGCTTAAAGGAAAACAGGAATTTTACTGTACAGGAAGAGCTTTATCAGCACCACATGAAGGCAGGCAAGAGATGGAATTTCCTCTGGCAGAAAAAGAGAGCAAGAACACATGAAACAGATCAGACTAGGGGCTGGACCTGCATTACTTGTCACCTGTATGTGGCAAGTTAAATCAAGTGCATTATAATAATTCAACAAAAAGCAAACAAAAAATCCTCCCCCCAAAAAAAAAACAAAAACAAAATAATCCAAAACAACTGAAAAACCCAAAACCAAAACAAAATTGCTTCTGAGGTTTGAGTATGTCTTAAATCTTCATTGTGAAATAACACCAGACTATTAAAGCACGTGGAAATCCTGGAAGCAGCAAGCTACAGGCTTGAGTAAGTTCTTTGAGCACGACTGATTCTGACCTCATCTACCCTGACGTGTAGTAGGAATAAGTTCAACAAAATCAACCGATTTGCCCATTGTAAAATTCAGTGTAAGTGTGATTGGAATCAGGTCCCAAAATATATATTGAAACATCTCAAAGTAATCTCCTACCACTGATTAGTACCACATGCTCTATAGCAATGCAAAATAGAACTGCCAAATAACGGCTTGCTACAATACCCAGTAACATAAATCTAACGGTCCTGACCCAGAGCGCAGCAGAGACAAAGGGAAGAGCTCACAACTTCAAAAGGCTCCCAGCAAAGCCCTAGGTGACAAAAAAGTAAGAAGGATCCAAATCCCCTTCACCTTACACAGACACACACGTGCACCCAAGTACATGATTCCATGGGAAGGAGATATGAGTAAAATCAGAAGACAGTCCAGGATTTAAAATTAGCCTAACCTGTCAGCGCAACATACAGCACAACAGCACTTATGGCACAAAACCCCCACCCCCTTCCAAAACCTAGAGGTACTGATTTACTTTTCCTCACACGGAACCACAAAAGGAAAAAAAAACAAAACACAAACCAAAAATTAGCATTTTATATTCACTGAGGTTGTGGTATTAATTAGATCTCAGAAATCACTATTAATATTGCAATCCCCCACTGTTTCATTTAAAAAAAAAAAAACACCCAAAACAAGAACGTTTTATAAAGTCAGGTGGAAACAAACACAAAAAGAAAGATAAGAACTCTTGAAAGTTCAAGCAACCCAGATGTTGCTAAAAAGAAAAAGTTGAAAATAAGGTTACCAAAGAGTTCAGATGGAAATAAAATGTAAAAACTGAGCAAGTTTCTTTACAGCCTGGATTAAAACACAGCTATGCCTATGAGCTTTCTCTTTTTATCTGTGAGTTAGGAAGCCACTCAAATAGCTTCAAGCTGAAGGCAAACAGCAGACAGGAGCTCTTCAGCCCTCTGCAGCCTCTTAGCGTCAGCTGTTTGCCGGATGGTAATCAGATAAAAAGCAAGAAGAAATACATGAAAAAAAGAAAGAAACAATAGCATAGCATGAGTTTAGCCCTCCAACATCAGGCTGGAACCTTCTTTTAGAAAATGTAATAATTGTAACGTGTTCATCTAGGGTAAACTTTTCAGGGAGCACAGTGAGTTATGTTAATTTTATGCACTGCAGGCTCTCTTAAGCTGGCTGCTGTTGGACCTCCTTATCACACATATGAAAATTACAATAATTAACTGGTAACACCTCAGATATGTTTTAAGGCAAATGTCATCCAAAACCTATCATACTGTATTTCAAAAGCTAGACTGCCCTCAATGTTTCAAAACCCTAACAAGTTGAAAAGGCTCACTGAATAAGACTCCTGCAGCTGAAAACACTTGATGCCTCTACCAGGCTGAGGTTGTTCTTGACCCCAGTTTGTAGATCTTATTTTAGAAAGACAGACTGTATTGATTGGGAATTTCTTGTGACACAGCTTTCTTGAGGAAGCAATCTGGCAGAATTTTGCTGAAGGACAGAAATAATAAGATGGGATACTTATAAGATGTGACAGTAGAATGTTGAAGAAATTTGAAAGGGAGGGAAATAGCTAGACTTTAATATAAAAAATGACAAATAACTCTAGGGGTGGAGTTTACAGCCTCATAAAAAGGCAGCATTCTTTTGCTTTGGACTACGATCATTGTATGTGTCAGTGAACTTCTCTTTTCCTCCCCCAAACTGCTTCCAACTTTGCATCTCTCAAGAAAACTTCTTGGTCAAATGCCTAATCATAAGTAGTTATTTTATGTATGCCTTCACACAAAAAAATGGAACAAAATGACACATCTAAAGTGTACTTCACTGGAAATACTATATCAGTATAGGTTAGGTACCTAAAGAGATCTGCTGACATTTACTGCATTTTTTCTATTAATTTCAATGGAATTTGTATTAAGCTATCACACTGTATAAAACCAAACCCACCCCACCCAACAAAAAACACCCACAAACCAAACAAAAAACCACAAAACAAACAGAAACCCAAAATGTTAGCAGGGCTTCTCATATCTTCTTGCAAGTTTAGTAATATACTTTGCAGAAACACATTGACAAGTGTGGATGATGTCTGCCAAAATGCAATTGCCTGGTTTGTGTACGTGCGCATACTATAAAATTTTCACACACATATGACCTAAACTAATGCCAAATACCACAGAAGGTAAACAGCACACATGTATCTATTCCCGGTAGTTTTAATAATTGGGATTCAAATATGGTGCTGCTCTTGCTCTTACCTAATTGTGTTAAAGAGCAGTGTTACCAGGAGAAAAGCAGTGAATACTGAGTAGAGCACAATAGAAGGAGATGGAAAATAGATACAAGAAGCTAGGTCTCCAGGGGCAGTATTTTCTATTTGCTGGGCTACAGACTCACAGCTGATAATGCAAGTTGTAATTAATATAAAAGCAGGAGACAATATGGGGAAAGCTTGTACTAGCAGAGCCACAGGAGATCACTCTGCTGCTATCCACTGTTTCTCATTTACACACACAACCTTCTCTAGAAAACACAATTTTGCCAGTGCTTTTTCCCTTGAAAGTTTAAAAAAAAAAAAAAAAAAAATTGATTTAGCACCACCATAGAATTTTGCTAAATCTAGAAAGGGGCAACAGAAAGGACAAGAGTCTCCTGGTATATAAACCAAAGCTGACGCGTTACGTTTTTGTTGATGTGGTGAACCTGGTGGAAACTATGAGAGATTTTAACTGACACGGGATTTCTGGAACGGAGATGTTGTAACAGAAAAATTTGATATAGTATAACCTTCTGTTAAATTGCAATTTTTACTTTCTATGCCCAGAATTTCCACTGAGCAAAGTCTGCCTAGTTTTTTGTGAGTGTATATACTCCAGCTAGAGCTGACTCTGGTCTCACACCACTCTTTATAGTGATATTAAAGACTCAATTAACCAGAAGGAATTTGCTTCTTATTTATAACTGGAGAGTAAAATCAATCAGGCCAGCTGATACCCATGTAAGTAAGTGAAGCTGGATTTGGATCACAAGCATTAACTGAAGTTTGAAGTATACAGCTGTGACAGGATCAGGCCCTCACATTTGATCAGATGAAATGGACAAAACCATTGATCTTGCAGGAACAAATAAAACACAACTTACTTTCATAAAAGAAACTACAGTGACAATAGAGCTTATTCTTTGGGAAGATGGTTGGACTCAAATGTCTAGAGGTTTCTCTGGTAAATTAATTTTTCAAACACAAAACTGAACCAAGGTACTGACACAGATGGCATTTCTCCCCCAGCCAAATCGTGCTCACTTTGCTCTTACAAGTAACACCTGTAAACACAGTGGAATGACTGACATGACTGATACCACAAAAGTCTGTATCTAGGTATGTCCATATATCAAAAGGTGATATACTATGCTGGATATAGAAACACATACAAGCACATGTGTTTCTATGCGTGCATCTGTGTCTGTTTTGTATGCATATAGCTCAGGATGGTATCTTAGAGACTGTTGTGGAGTGCAGCAATAATAAACTTACTATGTAAAGAAACTTTTAGAAAGTTAATGAGCCATGTTACATGTGTTTTCTAAAAAAGACTACTCCTGATATTACCAAGATTATTTTCTTACAGGTGAGTATTTAATGTGATAACTTTTTTTGTATCAGAATTACACAGTTTAAACAAAACCCAAGGCATTGTGATCTGTCAGGTATTCATGTATGTATGCACATATATGCACAAGTTTTAATTCTTATCCCTCAATTTTGCATTTGAGAAAAGTGTCAGGAGGAATTTTTGACATTCCTAGAATGTGGCCACATTCTGAAAAGCTGTGTGCTTTGTATTTTCCAATTAAGACTGAAATCAGACATGTAATCCACCTGCCAGCAAGGAACTGAAACTTGAAAAATCAAGGGTTTGTTGTTTTTGCAATTGTCCTTCTATGTCATTCTGTGTGGCTCCAATTCACCTAGACTGACAAAAAAACTCAAACCAAAGCGGAATACCGGTGTCAAATAGATAGCGGAATACATTATCAGTTGAGTTTGAGAGAACTCAATTTAAAATTAAAACACTCAAATTTGAGCTGTAGATGAACTTTGACTATAGAATACCTTGGCCCACCAAAAAGAGGAATACACAACATTCTCTACAGTCTTGGAAAGTTCATGATGCTCCTTGCCCCTTCAGAAAAGCATAGGGCCTACAGTAATATCCTATGTCTTCAGACACATACTAAGAAATTTGGTAATTAAAGAAAAAAGTTTGACTTATTATTGTTGCAGTTTGCTACTTAGTTTGCCATCTGACACACTACAAACAGGACACATTTGGCGTCTGTTCCTGCATTTCTGGTGTACTCCAAACTTCCAAGTCCATCCAAGTGTGGTATACCTGGTGACTGCAGCATCAGGCCCCCACTTACTTCCTCATTATTCAGTGAAATCTTACCTAGAGGTTTAGTTATAGTGCTAGAAATATTACCCCCACTCCACCCCCCTTTTTTTTTACCTCATCTGCAGGATGTCAGGAATTTGCATAGACCATTCTTTGAGAAGAAATACTAAAGAAATTTAAAATGTCTGTATGTCCAAAAGTACAAAATAAAAGGATCTCATCATTTGAAGGCTGAAAGGTTTAATATTTAGACTAATATTTTTCTTTTACAGCTAAGGCATCAGATTTCTAATCTGTCAACAGTCTTTTTTTACAAAAAAAAAAGAGATGTATGCATATTTCTATTCATTTTTAATTATATTTTATAAATTATGATCTGTATATTGTTACCTCTGAACTGCAAATATGTAGAACATATAAACAAATATAAAAAAGAGTGAGGCCCTGTTCCCAGAAAAGGCAGTAGAAGGAGAGCCATAAACTTCTATGGGAGAATTACTAGGCTTCAAATTAAGTTTGAGCTAAAGGAAGAATTGTATGGCACCAGGTGAAGCCAGGTACAAAAGAAATGTAATTAGATTACAAAATGTTAACATATGCTAGAAAAAAATTTTAAATCTCCAGATTTTACAAGCATTATGTTTTCCAGATTTGAATAGCTCAAAAGGAAGCAAACAAAAAAAAGATATGTTTGCAATCTCAACAGATATCTTAGGTTGAACAGAGAATGCAGGATAGGGCTCAGAATATCTATACTGAACAATAATAAATTGTCTGTGCTGGGAAATTCAGCTTGAACTACAGCTGGAAAGGTTTCTTTCCTCTTTTCTTTTTTTTTTTTTCCCTAACTGATCTGGTTCAGCCAGGCCATAGCTGTAATTACCTTCTTCCCATCTACAGCTAATACCTCAGAGCAATAAAAAAATATGAGGGTGTTAAAAATTCAAACGCTAATTATGGGCTGTTATATTTACTAAACACAGCAGAGTAAGAACAAAAGTTTCGGCTTCTTGTGGCCAGTGCTGCACTATTTGATCTACCAAGTCCCTGGACCCTTTACACTTACTGTATTACATAACAGTTAATAGCACACTAAAATAAAATTCGATAAACAAATTTATTACCAAACACGTATAGCGCAACCACTTACAGCTGTCTCCTTTTTCCAACACAGGTATGGCTGTGAAGAGTTCATTCCTTTGTTGATTTGGTTTTGGTTTCCAATTAAGTTATATACATAGTAAAGCAGTAGGTTTTGTAAAGGGAAGTATGCCCTGAGTACTCCATTTAAAGTCTTATGGCAAATATTGGCTAATCCTACAATTCTTGCTCTTACTTTCCCTTATGCCTGTTCTCAGCTCTAGAAAAAGAATAAAACTGAGAGCTGCCTTAGTTCCTAGTTCAGCATTCCCACTGTCACCACTCCCACCCCTCACATCCACATTAAACACACAGAGTATAGCTTTATACCACTTAGTAAGAATAGAGGTGTATAGATTTTTGGGGTGTCAAACACCTGTCACAAACTGTCACCTCCACAAGAGAAGCCTTGGCACACAACAAATTAACCTACACTTCTTTTTGGCTATCATTATTCATAGCCAATCAGTTGAAATGCTCCTAGTATTTCATGTGCAAATAAAATCTTGAGGGGAAGACCCCAGGATCAGAATAGTGAGCCAATACATAAAACAGAGGAAACAACATGCTATCTCTGTCCTTCTGAAGTGGCTCATCATCACCCCTGCACCAACTTTCACCAAATGAGATCTAGCCTGAGGCTGTATATTAAATATGCATATCAAAGCAAATGAAAAAATAAACCTGGAGAGTCAGATTGGATAAATTTGCATGCTTGAACTACTGCATTTTCAGGTAGATGTTCACAAATGATAGCTCATTTTTTGATAGTCTTGTGTGTTTATATTAGCAATTTTTTAAAGCTTTTTCTTCCTTATGAATAAAAGCAGATTTCTTCCTGATGGAACCTTGTACAGTACAAATATAAATGTGTACACACATGGTAGTTTGACTAACCTATAGAGGAGTCCTAAAAGTTTTCTTGGGAAAATAAGCTTATATATATATATACATATATATATACACATATACATATATATACATATATATATATATATAAACCCAATAAGGAGACACATTTCCCAAAACGCATGAATAAAATGTAACTATGTGATACAACTCTTCATTTCCCAGTTGGTGTTCTGGTTGCACAAATTATTCCTTCCTTTCAAAACAAATAGCAGGGGGCTAAAGTAAAAACGTTATAGCTCAAATCTCCAGGAAATAAAAGGCTTTAAATTATAATACCCAATGAAGTGGTAAACCCTAACGGGTACAAGATAAATGGGTTGTCATATTTATTTGAGCTTGGGCTTTGGGCCACAAAAGCAAGAGGAGATTCTTCTTAAGGAAGATAATAGTTATCAAATCATCAAAACACTAACCCCCTCCACCTCTGTCCTATCATTGTGTGCGAATTTAAATATTATAATGGAGCACTGCAAATTGGCTTGAGCATTCACCATCTGCCAGAACCCTAAACGGGCTAGTTTATCTAATCTCTTCAATATAAACATAAGCATGCTCCATTTCTACACTTACACTTGAAACACACTCTTGTAAAGAAACTGCACTGGAGAAACATGTACTTTTTTTTTCTGTTGCTCTGAATAATACACAATGACCCCTTATCTTTCAGGTTGCCACTCATTTCAATTTCTTTTCTAGTACTCTCACAGAATACTTATGCATAAAAATGTAGGGTTGTAAAATGCCATAAAACAAATATTTCTGGAAGTGTCATGCCTCATGGAGTTTATTATCTACATGTGAGATAGCTAATAAGCAGAGAAACTTTAAGAAACTTCTGCATACTTTTTTTTTTTTCCCCTCATAATAGTAAATTTAAAATGTAAAACATCACAAAAACCTTGTCCTGCCATGTTTACTGAGTACAAATGAGAAAATGAAAGCTAAGGCCTGGGTCCAAAAGTATTTCCTGGACTCTGTAACTATGCTGTGCCAGGAGCAGGGCATATAGAAGAATTTATTATTATCTCCCAGTTCAGCCTCAGTCCAGGACTAATGTAATTATCAGATACACACACAAACAACATGTTTCCAAAGGAAACAAAAGCTCCTGGAAAGCTCATTCTCTCCTTGGGCTCACAGCTACTCCTAACACACTGGGAAATGAAGGCAGGCATCTGTGCAGAAAGCATGGTTAACTTCATACTGGGTGTTAAATTAATATTTCAACCACTAAAATATTAGACTGTATCATTTAGATTATGAGTTCAATTGAATCTAAAACTGTGTAAACCCCTTTTCCCCCCAGGGATGCATTCCTATAAATAGAGTTCACACCCACTCTTTTTAACCAAAGCTATTCCTTCCCTTTTCTGTGGTACCAGCTGTAACCTTTCCTTTCACATCCCGAAGACTCTCTGCATCTACATCTCTTGAAGGATCACAAGAGCCGCTCCGAAACCCCGAAAAACAAAGGCACTTTCTATACCACTCACACCAGTGTTCAGTCTACACACATAACACTAATTCACCAACTCCTAAAGTGTTAAAATCAACCGCTAACCTATGGTTACTCAATCATCATTCTCTCCAGCTTTCTGTAATACATTGTTAATAATTGCTTCATCAAGGTTACTGTCTTTTATTATGAAGATGCTTCAGGCGTTTGGCAATAAGTCCATATTCTGACAATAAGTTGCTATAAAGCACAAGCATTGGAAACTCTAATGTGCTAACCCCCTTTTTTAATGCAATGTAGTATTGCCAATAATTCTCATCACTTGTCATCCCCACAAGAGGGGAGGGGGGGAGCAACCGGCAAACTTTCTCCCTAACTTTCTTTTCTCTTTTTCCTTACATTGCTGCACTGCTTACAGAGTTGGCAAAGAGGAGAAAGCATCGACCTCCACACCAAACCGCAGTTTGCTACCTCCCGAAGCCAGATCAGGAAACTTTACAAACCATTGCAAACTCGCTGCTCTGCAGATGGAAACAGAAGGAACCCTTTGCACTTCTATAACCTTACAGAGAGGGAAGGAAGTGTAAAGATGGGATCCCAGCTTGCAAGAGGTTAAAGCAGTAATAACAATACTACTAACAGACAACAGCAGCAAAACAATGGAATGGGGAGAGGTCCTCTGAGCAGGTTAAAGTCTTTAAAAGTGCCATAAGGAAATCAGAAGGACTTACATGGTCGGCTAAATTTGTGGAAGATCCTGAGAGTTCTTCGTGGTCTGATTTGGAGCTGCCATCCCTTTCATCAATAACGAGGTCTATTGGCATTTTTCCTTTCAAACAACTAATGTACCGATGGCAGAAGTTATCGCACAATTCATGAACCTGAAAACAGTAACAAGAATAGTATCAGTAGTGGCAAAATATTAGATTGCAACATTTTTCTTTTCTTTTTTTTTTTTTTTTTTTTTTGTTAGCAAGAACAACTTTCTGATCTACTCTACAAGTAACTCTAAGGGGCACAATAGTTGAAGGCAAGGAAACAATAGAGAAATTGTTGCAGCATATATTATTCTCTAGAGACTTGCCGCGGCAACAAGTTAAAGAGAAAGAGATAGTGGGCTCAGCCTGGTGTGCAGAGGAAAATCCGACTTGATGATAACATCAGAGCGCTGGGAGCTGGACACAGGCGGTATCTCTGGAGCTTACACAGCCCAGACAGGTACAACTAGTCACTCGGGATGGGATCTCTAAACCGGGGGTAAAAAAAGGTCTGAGTGACCGGGAGCCCGAGAGCGAAGCGACTCGCTGAGGCTGTGGGAAGGAGGGAAGAGGAGAGGAAGAGCCGTTCTCGTTCCCTGGCACAGCCCCCTCCCCGCGCCGCTCAGGGGCCCCCTGCCTCTACCAAACACTTAGCGCCTGCTTGGGGTTCCTATGCCGGCCGGAGCTGGGGAAAGGCAGCAGTGCTTTCACCTCTCTTTTTGTTAAACACGTTGTTTCCGAGTAGGTAAAAGAGATTCTACTGAGGGAAGGGGTAGGACGGGTGGAAAGGGTTTAATAATATTATATATTAAAATCGCACTGAAAAAAAAAAAAAAAAGCCAGGCTGTGCATGACTGTCGGGTGTCACATGCTCTGATGGCACAGGTCACACCGCGTTTCCCGTCTCCCCTGGCCATGTTTACAAGTCAGCCCAAACAGTCACGGGTGGGCTGGGGGGGGCAAAGAGAGGGATGACAGGGAGAGAACGGCTTGCCCCCAGCCCACCTCCATGGCTCTTACCTTTTCTAATTCCAAGAGGTGAAACCTTAGTACTTGTATTGCTTGGATCATCTGCAAGAAAGTTTTGAGCAAGGGGTTAGTTGGGAGACAGGAGCACGGGGTCTGTGAGGAGCTACAAGCTCGAGGGGGACAGGGGGTGTCAGGGCGCACAGGCATCACCCAGGAGTTTAGCGCATTGGTCGCGCTTGAGCAGTTTTGATCAACTTTAACGTATGCACTTGATTTTTAACATATTTTTTCCAGGAGCGGTGATTAGTGCTTTATTACAGCGATCCTGGAGAAAACCTCTTCCCCTTTTCCTCGCTCCCTCTCACCGCCCGGCCCTCACCCCTGAGGGGCCGCCAAGAAGTCAAACACACTCTCCCACCCCCCCTCCCCGGCCCGCAGGAAAAAGGGAGGGAGAAGGATGAATAGTTTGGCATCTTCTTTACAAGCGGATTTAGACACTTTGAATATTGAAATCGTTTACATTAGCAAAAGAATTGTGTTAGAAAGCTCCAGCTCTGTCTTCTTAAGCAGTTATTTCCTTCAGTTTAGCTTCCCGTGGCTTTCAAACACAGCTTTGCAATGCACTGGGGCTCGGGAGCTCGCCCCGGCTCACTTTAAAAGTGCAGCTCTTTGAAGACTCTCGACGGCAGCCTTCCACCACCACCCCCCCCCCCGCCCCCCATCCCCCCCTCGGCTACACAGCCTGGGTGCCCGGACGGCGGAGGGCGCTTCCAGGCAGCGGGCGGGAGGGGAGCGGGGCAGGGCAACGCAGGGCAGGGCAGGGCAGGGCAGGGCAGGGAGGCGAGCAGGCCTTACCAAATTGTCCAACTCTGGATTTGAAGAAAAAAGTGGTTTTTCGGCGCGGACCTGCAAGTATAAGGAAAAGCGGAGTGAATTGCAGCTTCTCTCCTCAGCCCTCTCACCGAATCACTCGAAGGGGGAGAAAAACCCCTGTGATCAAACCAGCCGGGACAGATCAGACCAAACCTCGGCTGGATTCCCCGGAGTCACCCGTGTGTGAGCAGGGCCAGCTCCGCTTCTGCCTGCCCTTGCCACAGGAGCCCCTTCTTCTTGATCTCCTGCCTTTCCCCCGCTCCCTCTGCCTCCAAAACAGTTCCATTTCCCCTTCTTTAACGCGGGAGAGCAAGGACCGGGACTCTCAGCCCGGCATTGTGGAGGGGCTCCCGGCGAAGGAGCGTCCGGGCCGGCATCTCCCTCTGCCCCCACCCCGGCGGCCGGAGATAGGGCACAGGGGTCTGGGGAGGGATGAAAGCAGGGGGGCTGCACCGTGCAAGTGGCCGGCCGTGCGGGTCGAGGGCCTGAGAAGGTGCGAGGGTGCTGGGAAGGGCCGGGCGGGGGGAGCGGTGCCGGACCTGCTTGGCGAAGACGGCGATGTCCTCGTTGAAGGAGTCGGAGGAGCAGACGTCCCCGCCGGCCACGCCGGGCTCCCGGGGCGTGCAGGTCGCCAGCTCGCACTTCTCAAAGACCAGAGCTAAGAGGGGGAACAACGGGTGCCTACCGGGCAGTGGCACACAAAGAGAGGGAAGGGGGTGGGGGAGAGGGGGGAAGAAGAGCTCTAATCAACAAGTATTTTTTTTTTTCTGTTTGCTTTTAAAATGCACGGACATACAGACACGACGGACACACGGACGCAGCTACTCTGCAGCCTCTCTGTATCGCTTCGGGCCGGGCAGGGCAGGGGAGAACAACAGTTCGAAATAAAAATGCTATGTTTGCTGGCGGTGGAGGTTTGCGTTTGGTTTTATTTTCTTTTCCCCTTTTGAAACTGCAGTGCCCGAGCTACATCCCCCGTGCGGTCCCCACGGCTGAGGACAAAAGTGACCTCCCCTCCTAACGCACCAGGCACCAAACCCGCTCCCGCAGGCAACAGCTCAACTGGGAATCTTCCACTTTTTGCCACAGCTTAAAATAACACGAAACCTGGAAGATCCCATCCCTCCCCTCCAGCTATGACCTAAAATGAGAAGCACGGCTAGTCAAACTGCAAACTACTTAATACGTAATTTTATTTTTCAAGGGGCCTGCTAACAAAAATGTGGTGAAGTTTCCTGGCTTAGGAAGCACACCCAAGTAAAATACCAGCTGTCCAGATAAGTGAGCTGGGGAGGGGGCGGAGGGAGGGAGCACTTCGCGAAATATTTTCCCATAGTTGGTGTAGTCAGAAAAAAAAAAAGTATCTGCCTGCTAAGTAGTAAGCATGCATTTTGTCTCTTTTCCCCTTTGGTGCCTGATCAAGGCCCCACGCTCCGTCATAGATGTTACTATCTCTCCCTTTAAGCTCATTTAGTTTTTTTTTCTAAAAGGCACTGAAGGGAGTCGGTGTCATTGCCTCCAAGCAATGCCTGGCACAGGCTTGAGTTCTGCCGGGTACGTGCTTCTTTTTCCTCGCGTTCTTTCTTTCTTAAATAGAAAGCTCAGCTCATTGCCCCCAATGTGTTTATTTCTCCTGTCTCAGGGAAATGCTGCTTGCAAGAAGCGAACCCCTTTTATTCTTACTACCTTCTGCGATGTGAATAGCTCTTTATTTACAGTGTTGGAAGAGTGTTATTATGGCACGGAGGAGAACATCAGAACAACACTTCTCCAACTAAAACCCAGAGCAATGAGAGCCGCCTCTCCTATCTGAACTCTTAACTGGGGCCTTTCCGAGAAAGACAAAAAACACAAGGGGGAAAAGAAAGCAAGAGAGGAAAAAAAAAAAAGGGGGGGGGGAGAAAAAAGTGGGGAAAAAAAAAAGAAAGACAAAGCAAGACAACGACACCTCCCCTCAGTCCAGCCTCCCTCCCCGAGAGGTCTGCTTTTCCAGGACCTATTCGCGCGGGTGCTGGCACCCCAGCTAAAAGCCAGGCTGGGATCGCACTCCTCCTGAAATTGCCGGCAGTGGCAGTGCCACCGCCACCGCGCGGGTCTCCCTGCGGAGCGGACTGCTGGGGGCTACCCGCAGGACCGTCCCTCCCCCCCGCCCCGCTCCGGGGCTCGGTTGCCCGCCGCGGCCCCGCGGGAGCCCCCACCGCCCGCCCTGCTTCTGCCCCGCCGCTCCGCGGCCACCGGCGCTGCAGAGCCGGGCAGTGGCGCCGGGCGGCCCGGAGGCACCTACCCGTAGATCGCATCCTTGTCCCGCTTCAGGGCGTCGTTGACAGCAGAGCCCATGCTGGCCGGCATGACATTGGGGTGCGGGGCGTGCGCGCCGTAGTGCTGCCCGGCATGCAGCGGCGGGCCATGGTTGAGGTGGTGCACCGGGGGTATCGGCCGGGGGGCGTGGGGGTCCCCGTACATGGAAGCCGGCACCCCTACTCCGTCCATCCCGCCGTAGTGGGGCAGCTCATCGTACTGTCAAAAAACGGGCAGGAAGAGAAGAAAGAAAGAGAAAGAAGGGAAAAGAGAGGGAGAAGGAGAGAGAGAGAGAGGAATAAAAAAACAAACAAACAACAATAACAAAAGTCAGAGGAGAGTAAAGCACCCGGACAGACACAAACAGAGCAAAACAAAACGAGAACAGCCACAACAGAGAGAGAAATGTGCAAAATGAAATCAACTGGGACCGGGAGCAGAGGTTGGAGAGGCTGAGGGAGGAGTGGGGCTGCGGGGAGAGGTGAAGGGGGAATGTGTGTGTGTGTGAGCACCCGCCCGGGCGTGCGGGGGGAGCCGCTCCTCTTCGCCATGGGCAGGGGAGCCCTCGCAAGGAAACGGGGATGGAAAGGAAGGAAACGCAGGGGAAAAACTAGAGTTACTCTGCGTTAGAAAGGAAGAACAACAACAACAACAAAAAAGTAGAAATGAATAAACAAGCAGAATCAAAAACAACTATATAAATAAATCAACACTGGGAAGGAGAGAGGAAAGGTAGGGTGCATGGGGAAGGGGGAGATGAAGGGGGAAATAATCTGAAAGTTACCAGAAACATTATTTAGTAGCAATTCCCCTTGTCCTTGTCAAAGCCAGAGACAGAGAGAAAAAAAAAAAAAAAAAAAAGAAGAAAGCAGCTATATGTGTATACATATATATACGTTCGTATATACACACACACACATATGTATTTCTCAGCCGTTCCTAGGCAGCGGAGGTAGCGGCGGCGGCAGCAGCACCAGCAGCAAGCTTTCCCCTGTGAAACCCGTGCTACTGAGCAGGCAGGGAGCAGGGAAATCGCGCTGCTGGGGGAAAAGCTAAGAGAGAAAAAAAGCGTGGAACAATTGCAGAGAGAGACACACACAGAGAGACACTCACGCACGCACACAAAAAGCTAGTGAATATTTTTTGCTGCTATTTTTTAATAGTGGCCGCCATCAGCAGCAGCAACAGAGGAGAGCAAATCGGACAGGCCCCTCTTAAGAGAGGATTTATATATAGGTAAGTGTTGGAGATTTAAACCTACCCTTTGCGCCATCAGTCTGCGCTCCAATAAACTCCTGGATGTGTCGTATATTTAATATCCCAGTCCAGCAAAGAAAGTGATTTAGAGTGAAGAAGATTCCTTTTTTTTTTTTTTTTTTTTTTTTTTTCCCGCAACCCACTTACAGACTTCTCCTGTCCTCCAATATGGGTAAATAATAATAATAACAACAATAACAACAAGAATAGATAAAACAGTCAAGAACCACGATGAGTTTCTGTGTTTTCTTCTTTTTTCTCTCCCTTTCTCTCTTTCCTTTTTCTCTCTTTTTCCTTTTTTCTTTCTCTACGCGAAAAAAAAAATAATAAAAAATTGTCAAGCCCCCAAACTGAAGGTTACGATCGGCCCGTCAGCAACCCACATGTAACCAAACTGTCGTGTCTCATGGCTTTTTGCCACTCCAGCTGTCAATCAAAGCCAGGGAATGTCAAGGTAGTGAATGAATGATGGTTGATGATGAAGAAGAGAGGAGGAATCTTTTTAACCCCGGTTTCTTCTTCCAGTAACTCCGCGCTCGGGTTTTGCCTTTTAGAATCGCTATAGGCTTGGTTGGTTGGTTTGGTTTTTTGTTTTTTTTCTTTCTTTTTTTTTTTTTTTTTTTTTTTGAAGTACTGTGAAGGGGGGTGGGCAAAGATGCGAAGAAAAATGGAATAGTTTGCAAAGCGCGGACTTCCCCCTCTATCCTTTTTTTTTTTTTTTTCCTCCTTTCCTCCTCCTCCTCCCGGCAGGTATTTTGTCTCCCTCTCTCCCTCGCGCTCTGATGAGTGAGTGTCA
The DNA here is from genome assembly GCF_034315485.1 of Pezoporus occidentalis. Taxonomy (NCBI): domain Eukaryota; kingdom Metazoa; phylum Chordata; class Aves; order Psittaciformes; family Psittacidae; genus Pezoporus; species Pezoporus occidentalis. The sequence goes on along the minus strand of NW_026913964.1, from coordinate 6,015,711 downwards.
GTAAGTGTTGGCAGGTTGGCTGCTGGCTGCCTTATAGAAGAGGCTCAGTTTTGCAGCGCTGATCGGCGGGAGAATGAAGTGACGGAACCCGGAAGTAGTGGTGGCCATAGCCAGTCCTGCAGCGCGGCGGCGGCGGCGGCGGGGAGCGGCGGCGGGGAGCGGCGGCGGCGGCGGCGGTGGCGGGGAGCGGCGGGCGCGGGGCGGCGGGCGCGGGGCGGCGGGGGCGCCCCAGCCAGCTGAGCGCCGGGGATGCGCAGCGCGCCGGCGGGGCGGCCGCGGCGCCGCGCGGGGGGAGCCGCGCAGCAGCCCCTGCCCCGAGAGAAGCAACGCGTGTAGGAAGGAGCGAGCGAGCGTGCGAGCAAGAGAGAGGGAGGGAAGGAGCGGGGAGGGAGGGAGGGAGCGGGGAGGGAGGGAGCGAGGGAGGGAGGGGAGGAAGGACAGGGAGAGTGCGTGTGTGCGAGAGGGGGGGAGAGGCAGGGGAAAACTGCAGAGAGCGAGAAGAAAAGTGCGATAGAAGGCCAGCCCCGGGTTGGTTTGCGCTAGATTATTTTAGTAACCAAATACTTTCCGATTGCCCGCGATGTTTAGCGGTCTGATTTGCGCGCTGAATTATCGGTGTAAATCGCCGGCTGTCGCCGTTGCCGCGGAGGGAACGCGAGGCCGGGGGCACGGGGGGCTACGGGGCGCGGGGGGGGGCGTCCCCGGGAGGCAAGCCCGCCCCGGCAGGGTGCCCGCAGCTCCGGCAGCGCCCGCGCTGCCAGAGGGGGTCCTGCCCGCTCACCATTCATTGTGCTTCTCTAAAAATTAATTTTCCAGGGCATGGAGAGAACGGCTCATTCAAACCGTGTTTGGCGCCGCTCTTCCTTAAGTGATCGCTGCGATCAAGCACGCTGTGGATGTAGGGGGAGAGAAGGGGGGGGGGGGGGGGGAAGGGGAAATCCCTTTTAGTTTTGAGATTAGGTTGCCAGGCTTTGAAAAGGGCTTAAAAACAAAGTCATGCTCAGCCTTTTGTGGGAGAGATCCAGATGTTATGTAGATTTTTTTGTTTGCATGTTCATTTTGAGCGGACCAGGCTGTGAGCGCTGCGTTTACGTGTGCATGTAGCTGGACTTTGCCGTAGATCGACGTTGCGCTTGTGGAATGTCTGCTGAAGTATTAGCTCGGTAATGCCTTCTAATGGTAGTGCTAATTACGGTGGGGTTATTTAGCAAATTAAGTGAGCTGATGCACCCCTCACCCTTGAGCACCAAATGAACTTTTCCAAGCACACACTTACACAGAGAGACACGTTAATTTTGGTGTGTTTCTCTCCCCCAATCGTTTTGCCGGAGCTACCCCAGCCTTACCTCAGAGCAGTCAATTACTAAAGCTGGCCAGGATCATCAATCATGGGGGATGCTTGAAGTTTAGGGGAGGAGCGATGGTCAAACTATCGATTGCTGCAGTTTTGTCCTCCCCAGCCCCCCACCCTCGTTCACGGTCCCCTGCACATAAAATCTAAACCAGACTATCCCGTTAATAGTGGGATTTATCAATGATTATGTACCCGGTTATGAATGTGGCCTTATACATAGCTGGCTTTTAAAATACACGGAAGAAAAATATTATTTATTCGGTTAGGTTTTGGTTTATTTTGCTTTGATTTTCGTGGTGATGACGATGATTATAAGATTTTTTTTTTTTTCCTGAAACTTTAAGAAAATTACTCAAGGGGTAGTTACAGATATTTGGCCTGATTTTAATAGGCGTAGGGAATGAGCTCCAGAGGTCAATAAACCCCTCCAAAATGATGAATGATTGAGTACCTGTGATGATGATAGTGATTACCGGAGCAATTAAACAGTTTGATTAAATGAGCCATCATAACAATGATGTCTGCGGGAAATCAGCCCTCACGTATAAAGAAAGATAGTGTGAAGCGCTGACAAACGCCAGTGGGCATTCCTGCGTGTTCTGATAGCGCCGAGCCCTGCAGAGCAGAGCAGGGCTGTATTTACAAATATGGGGGCAATACCAAGAAAAGTCCTACTTTTAGCCAGAATTGCACCCTGCTTAAAACCAGCCAGGAGCTGGGGAGCAGACCCGGGTTTGTTTTTTTTTTTTCCTTTTTTTTTTTTTTTTAATATCTTTTTTTTCCAGAGGATCTCCTCCAAGATTAAAGCTAGTCCTAAGAGCAACCGAATTGCTGTGACTGACTTTCATGGGACTGTAAAGAGAGGTGAGTAAAAAAGCCCTTAGTATGTAGATCTCTTTCAAGCAGTGGTTAAGTCGATTCATTTTGCAGAGAAAAAGCCAGTCTTCTTGTGCAGTATTTTATACTCTGTCGTATAAATCGGTAACGTAATTCAAGATATTCATGGTAATGAATGCTTGGCTAATCCTTTGGGTGCACGGAGACCTACAGAGCAGTAGGCTATGCAAATCCATTCCTACTTTTACAGCTGTAGTTTTCTAACAGATTTTTTTTAAGAGATCTAGTCATCCATCGGTGAATGCTATTTGTTTTTTTTTTTTTCCTTCTCCCCACCCCGCCCCAAAGATGCCGGGTTTCTAAACTTGTGTGGAATCACTTGGTTGTTATACAGCCCATACAGCCAGCTTAGAGGACATAGCTTAAATATTTGTAGCTTCCAAACTTGTTTTTTTTAACCGAGGCAGTGCAAACCTGGAGCCTTGCCTCTTGAGATATGCAAGTGTGTCTCTTTTCAAATAGTTTTAGTATCACCAAAGAATAGGTCTTTACTTCTTTACTTGTAACGTGGCCGTGCAAAAGTAATCTGGCTCCACTGAAGGCTCCATGTATTTGTTCAGACCTCAAGCTGTGGGAGAAGTTCATCAGTTTTCCTTTCAAAAAGAAGTTTTTAGATTACTTGACTCCCATAGGAAAAAAAAAAAAAAAAAGCTTTCTTGCTTAGGATATAATCTTAGACCTGATTTTTGTTTATTTCATGATTCTCGTCAAAGTCTCTGTGGATCTCGGTTCTCTTGACTGAGAAATTGTTAGAAAGCAATCTAAAATCAAAGCTGCAAAAGAAGCAGCCAAAGATTTTTGCAGTGTTCAATGCTGCTCCTTTCACTTGTTTCTTTTTTTTTTTGTTTTGTTTTGTTTTTTTTTATATTTCTTTCTTTTTCCTCCTAAAACTAATTAACCCCCTGCGCTGGCTAGCCCTGCTGTGCATGTGTGTAATCTGGGACAGAGACCAACTTTAAAAAATTATTTTAACTTGTAGAAAAGTGTAATTTCATACGGTAAATAAAGGGCTTTCATGTTCCTCCTGTGTCCCCTTTTTTTTTTTTTTTTTTTTTCCCTCGTGAAAAGAGTTGGAGCTTTTTTCTTCTTCACTATCCCAGTGGATTAAAGCACACAGAGAACATGGTTTATAAAGAGCTACAGTTTAGCCATTAAAAAGGAATCTCAATTTAGCGCCCTTAAGTGAAAGTGCTCAGCTATTAACAAAGATGCTTGTTGGGAACTCGGAGGAAAATGGGATACGTGCGTGCAGGGGGTGCGGGCTACCACAGTCTTAGGTCATTTTTTATTTACTTTTTTTCCCTTTTCCTCCAGCCGGGTGATAAACTTCTTTTAAAACAGTAAATCGAGAAAATTAAATCGGCTATTTTCCATTCCTCGTGCATCAATTTCACAGTGAAGGCTGTTTCCAGGAAGAGTGCTATAGACGAGTCGGTGGGGTCTCTTGTGTGTGTGCTTGGGCTTTTTTTTTGCCTTTCCCCTCCCGCCCCCCGTTTTGTTGTTTTTTTTTAAGATCAGCTAAAGTCCAAAGAGAAATGAGGTGTCCGGTATGGAAGTGCATCTCAGTCAACAGCCAGCTCCTTTTGCCGAGGCTGGAAATGGTTTTAACAGGCGGTAAAATTTCATCTTGTGGTGTCAAATTGGGGTCAGTTTGGGGTTAGCGCTCTCAGTGTCCGAGCAGGAGCTGTCCAGCTGTGTGGGGATTCATTAAGGGCAAAAGATCCGTTTCAAGAAAAACAATACAAAGACAATCAGAGGGCTAAAGATCCTCTTCAAATCGCATTTTACAAGTGCACCAGAACAAATATGGATGCTGAAACCTATTCCCTTCAAACTCCTAAATCGGCTTCTTAGCCCTTGGAGGGAGGGAGAGAGAAAATCCTCTAAAACTTAAGAAGAGTCTGTTTTCAATCAGCCTTTCCGAAGTGTGGCATCTTAGTCCTTTGCTGGCTTTGAGACGTGACTCCCTCTCTCCCTCCCTCTCTTTTTCCACGTCCTTGCAAAAGCGGATGGCACAACAGGTAATATTTCAGATTTCAGGAATATATGCCGCCGGGGACCTTGGACCGCCGTTTGGTACGCGCGTCTGCACCTACTGCAAATTTAGTGCAAACAGAAAATTTCGTGTGGTTTGTTTGTTTTTTTTTTTTTTTCCGGGGGCGTGTGGGTAGAGTGGGGAGTGAGGAACAAGCCATGCTCGCAGGAAATCCTGTTGGCCCCCTTCGAAAATTTTCTGCACTCCTTGTAGTGATGCTCCGGTCTTTCGGGCGATTTAGGCTAGATTTACTTTACGGTTCCTAGCATTTGTGGAAAGCACCTATTGCTAATCTGGTTTATTAAATTCGCGTGGTTTAAATCCTCTTAGCGCCCCTACATCTGTTAGAACAATTGACGCCTTGCTACATGGACAAATAACTTGAACCTTAATCTTGTTTGTAACTTTATTCAATGTTTGTTTGTTTGTGCGCTGAGTTCAAGCATTTCGGGGGGAATGCATTGTGTTCGCAAACACAGGGGCTACGTTTGCTGGCCAAGCTCCCCGTGGACGGGCTAAGGATATCGCCGAACGGGACGACAAATTGTACATATTTGAACCGGCGTTTCATCGTGAACTATCGTTCTAGGAAACGTGTCATTTACTGAAGAAAGTAATTTGCCTTTTAAAATGTGGCTGCGGGATTACATCACCGTGACCCCGCAGTAAAATCCACGGGGATTTTCCTTCTTGTTTTGCTCGCAGGGCGAAGTGTGGGGTGTAAACAGTACCTTTGCCTTTCTGCAATTAGGATTATGCCAGGGTTCAAAGTCCTACCCCCAAATTCGTTCTTTACCCCACTTTCCTCTGCCTTTACGCTTGGTTCTTACAACTTGAGTCACTTTTTATGCGTTTTAACCAAGTTGAGTTCTCGACTTCAGGACTTCTGAGGTGCCATCTCGGGTGCCCCAGGGCAATCCCGCAGTCTCGGTTGTGCAGGTCGCTGGGTTAGGTCTGCATCCGCCTCGGTCCGCTAAACAACCGCCCCCCCCCCCCGCCCCGATAGTGTACGTCGCTTTTCATTCATCTATAATTTTTCTAAAATCTTTCAATTCAGTCCGTAAAGTCCGTGGTAGCCCATCACGGTGAACTTTTCTTGACCTCGACTGCGGTGTGACTGAGGTCTTCGGGAGCTGGATTAGGAGGAGATTCATGGATTAACTGCTAACTTCCTTTTTAACTGTCTTTCTTCCACCCCTCCCTCTTCTTTTAAAGAAAAAAAAGAACTGTCCTCAACTCCCCCACGAAGCAGGAGCGATGCGCGGTCCACCTGCCCCTGCCCCGCCGTGTCCCCTCTGGGTGCGGAGCTCAGACCGCTGCTGCCGGGTTCCCGGCGGGATGCGGCGGTGCCACCGGCAGCCCTCTAGCGCTACCTGGCGGGGCTCCAGCACCATCCCGCTGCCGCGCAAGGCCCCGGCCCCCGCGCGGCAGAGGGGGTGCGGAGCGGTGCCGATCAGTGCGGAGCACTGAGGAACGCTTTGCTTCTCAGCCTCCCGCGGGGCTCCGGGCGCTGCCCCCTCCCCGCATCCCATCGAGCGCGCGGGCTGCGGGGCCGCGGCGAGAAAGGGAACAGAGGGACCCCTTCGCCTTGGGCCGAGTTATCTCACGCTGGTGCGTGTGAAGAGCTGATATCAGACCAGAACGCGGCTTTTTTTTTATTATGTCTTAGGCTTGGAGGTTTGTGGAAGTGAAGCCCATAAACAGCCAACGCGCCTGTTTCCATAATAAACGAGGGAGAGTAAAATACCTGCCAGGGCTCCCCCCTAACGCTATGTGGCTGCTTCCACTGGGGCAGCTAAAAACCTAGTTTGCATTTGCTGGAAGAAGCCCAAAGCATTAACAAAATCCATCTTTCCAATGTGACATCCTAACAAAAAGGACAGTTAGAGCAAACTAAATCGCTTTAGTGTGGTATCAGACCATCCGCGAAGGCTCCAAACTCCTCTCAGAGCTCTGTTCTTGCACACTCAAAATATTCCCTTTTGTTCTCCAGCTGCCTATAAAACTCCAGAAGAGGAGAGCTCTCCTTTTTACGCTGGAATTCTTGGTCCGGAGAGAACAATATCCTCCTACCTCCTTTTGAAATGATACGGAGACCCTCACAACACACGGGCGAGCACTCCAAGTACGAGTCTCCCTCTTTTTTGTTTTTTTTTCCCCCGATTTTTTCCCCAAAGAGCTGCTCGGCCCATTGTTTGAAGTGGGATTTAGCACGCAGCCCAAAGGGAAGAAAAAAAAATAAAATCTAAGGAGCCCCGTTTGGTATTGCACGGAGAAAGAGCTGACAAAATATTACAGCTTGTCTCCTAGAAGGACGTGAGACGTGATGGGAGCTGGCGGTGTGTTTCCGAAAGAAAGGTTTTTTTTTATGTTTGGGTGGTGGTTTTTTTTTTTGTTCCCCCCCCCAAGATTGTGATCGCCTTTGTACGTCTTTCTTTTGATCCCACAAAGAGAATGCCATATCCATATATGTGTTTGCTCTCCGTACAAGAAATGCAAAGGATCGCACAATAGAATATGCGGCCGGTTAGTCCTCATAATGCTTAGTTTCGCTGTAATTAATTGAAAACAGTTATTAGGTCGTCATTGGCAATAGCATAAATAATTGCAGCAGATTTTTACTTAAAATTGACCGGTCACAGAGTGATAGATCGATTCGAGGTATAAAAATGATGTATCAAAACATCAATGTCGATTATTTGAAATATTGTAGTCAAATCTTTTTATTGCTTCATCGGTTAAGTGTCTGAAAGTGCTGTGTTCCAACATATATTTATGTTGTCAATACTGTCAAAACTGTCAGTTTTATTACAGTGGATTTGTAATACATTTCGGATTTGCTCATTTACATAAAATGTCCACCCCAGATACCCCTCCTTTTCTCCATCTCTGAAAATCTATGTCAGTTTAATGAAAGGATTCAGGACTCATGCCTGAAGAAAAAAAAAAAAAAAATAGAAGAAAGAAAAGAAAAGAAAAAGGGAGATATTGCTCCATTAAGTCCAACTTAAACCTCCCTTTGGAAAGCTTGGGCTAGTTCTAACCTGCCATAAGAGGGAATTCCCTCCCTCCCCCGTCCCTCCCCCCTTTATTTCCTCAGTAGGATTTAAACACTTTCATACCCTCACACCTAGATGAAACCCTTCGGGAGGATTGAGGACCCGTGCGGGGAGACAGCAGAACCCCAGCACACCTGTGAGTGCAGAACCCTCCCAGAGAGCCGCAGCACACACGTGGAGCTTCGTCCCTCTAGAAAGGAGACAAAAGCAGCAGTAAACGTGTGTGTGATCCTTTTTTAACGGGTTGAAGCCCAAAGGAAAAAGCAAATTGGACGCAGTATTGATCATTTGATGTGACCCCCCCCCGGCTCCCGTTTTATCAGGGTCTGATTATTCGCTTTAACTATAAGCGCTGATTTGTTATTAGCTGGGCTTAGGCACCTCTCTAATTTTCTCCAAGACCTCATTTGAAGGATAGAAAAACTGAGGAATAAATAAATCCATTTACACTCTAAACACTCTCCCATCGAGCAAACAGTGAAATTGGAAAAGTAACTTTACTCCCCACCCCTGTCGGGAGGATGAGGGTATTTTAAAGGCGTTGGTAAGACGGACCTGAGGTGTGTGTGTGTGGGGGGGGGGCTGTCTTCTTCCTTCCTTCCTTCTTTTTTTTTTTCCTTTCCCCAAGGGATATGTGTGTTTAAAGAGATGTTGAAGAGATTTCTGAGTTCACAGGAAAGGAGAGGTCTGTTTGGGGAATGACAGCGCGCCCGGCAGGTATTTTCATGACCGTCCCTTCCTTTAAACCCTTCGAATTTCTTTGGTTCTTTCCATGCCTAATATCTTCCCCAGACCAGGTATGATTTCTGTTGTAATTCGTGTGTGTATTTGTGAACCCTTCTGAGTTAAATTGAGAAGTAAGCTGCGCAAAAGGAGGAAATCGCCCCTGGGGTGCTTTGTTTACTTTGGTTTGTAAAATCCTGCTAGGAGATGGTTTCCTCAGTGTGTGGCAAGTGTTTCTTCAAGAAATTCATCAGCCCTTCTACAATTACTTCGAGCTCTGAGGGAAGAGAGCTGCCATCACTTTCTCACATCCCAAGGTGTTGCATGGAGGAGAGAAGAAAAGGCTGGAGCATTTAATTGGGGGGGGGGGGGGGAGGGAGAAGGTTGAGGGATAGAGGAGGCTGCAGAAAGCGGTTCCCAGCCTGTACCTGGAAAAGAAAAACCAGCAAGGGTGTATCTGGGAGATGTGTGCCACTGAGAGATGGGGAAAGTACCCCATCTCGTGCAGTAATTAGTCTGAACAATAAACATAATTGGAATAAAATCAGTTGGAAATTCCTGCGTTTTTAATTACGTTTCATTTTGTGGTAAGCCGTAAAATTATGAATGCCTCTCAATTAAACACTATCCACTTGTAAAGCATTTAACAACAATTACTCCTTAATCAGTTGGAATGTTAGCCACAAATGATGCTGTTAAACATCAAAGGGACGCCTTAGACGTTACCTTTTAGTCATAAGTAAGAGGATTAATTTCTATAATTAGAGGGGATAAATATGTGCATAAATAAATCTATTTTTTTTACACGTTCTCATCCTACCCGGGAGAGGCGAGGGTCCTTGACATCGCCGGCACTTCTGGCTCTCCTCCGGCTCAGAGGAGGCGACCCGGTCTCAGAGAGGTGAGAACACCTCTCCGGGGAGGCCCGATCCTGCACGTCGCTCCGCGCCTCTTTGCGCCTCTCTGCGGGCACCGGTAAGGCAAGAGTTCCTGCCGCCGCAGACGGGCTGGGGCTCGGGCCCGCCGCAGGTACGGGGCTTCGGGAGGAATACGCTGGGCTCCTTGGCATGTATTTACCTTTTCTTGCGGCACCTGGGGTCTACCTGGTGGTTCGGCTCCCTCGGGAACAATTTGCCGCCCCAAACGAAGCTCTAGATTTGAGCTGAATACCGCAAATAAAATTAACGTGACCTTGATTACACCCTGCAGGAATATCTCATTTACCTAATGACTTTATGTCACGTACGCAGAGGGTCAATTTCCTTTTAACCTTTCCCATCGCTGCAGTAAGCATTCTTTTATAATCAATGGTTGTTTGAATAATCAATTCACGTTTTATGATCCCTGACAAACTCAATATCTGTGTGCCTCGTTTCAGCAAAGCAGCAAGCTCTTCTCCGCGCCGTTTTCACGTCCGAAGAGTTTGAGGCGGGCTTTCCCGGCTCCCCGGGGAGCCTCCCCGGGCCTCGCAGGGCAGCAGCGACCGGGATCTCCTGGGGACTGCGCCTCCCGCCCCGCTCCGCCGCCGTGGAGGCTCCGTGCATAGGCACTGCCCCCACGGGAGGATGCGCCTCAGCACGAAGGCGCAGGCTTGAGGAGGCGCGGCGCCGGCCGGCAGCCCTTAGCATCTCTCCAGAGCTGGACATGCACTTTCCAATCGCTGGGCGCAAAATATGAGGTTTTCCCACTTCCCCCACTTCCCGTCCCTCCTGGTCTCCATCCTGGGAATGTGCACAGCAAGAGCCCGAGCGCCAGGAACTGTTCCCCCTTTCTGCATTTGCCGGGGCAAGCGGACGTGGGGGAACGAAGATCCCCCTGCTCTGAAGGCGGAAACCGCCTCCCTAAAGGCTTGTGGGGAAGAGCTGTGTCCGATGCCGCATCGGCACACGGGGAGACCTTGAATGAGTCTTGGCGTTAGAGTAACTGTCACGCTGATTGAGGTCCACGAGTCCCTCACGCCCACCAGCCCCAGCCCCTTTGTCACCTCTCCCAGCCGCCTCCAAACTGAGGGTCGGGAAACTTGCCCCCCCCCCCCCCCCCCCGCACCACTCGAGTGCAGCAGTGTACACGGGAGGGGAAGGGGTTAGGGCAAGCTGAACTTTGCAAATGTTTTTTCTACAAGTAGCTCACATTTGGTGTGATCTATGGTGTGAGTCAGGAACAGAGACTTATTGCAACCCTGTTCCCTCTATTGGATAATTAATGCTGATTCATAGCGGTTTCTACCTACGAATGTGTGTTTCGTTTTTCTCTGCCGGGTCCATGGTTCTTTGGTATGTTGTTATTCCCTGAAAGGTAATTGCACTTGATATTCTCTCGGGGAAGGCTCATTAGCCAAGGGTAGGGTGGCGTTGCCAATCTCAGATTCTTTCAACAATTCAATGCAAACGTTTGCCCCAAAGGTTTAGTACAGCACTCCCAGCTCCCAGAACAGCCCTTGGATAAAGCATTTCCCCTAAGTAGCCTTAGGTCTAAAAAGAAGTACATATATATTTGTATGTGTATATATACATATGAAATATATATATATTTTCCTACCCAAGCAGGATACATATTAATTTAGGTTTTTCTTAGTTTAACCCCTCACTGTAAGTGATCTAAGCTACACAAGAAAATTAAACATGTTGCCTTGGACTGCAGGACTTTGTCTTCTAATAACAGGGAGGGCAATCAGGACACAATCATGGATGAAGGATTAGAAAAGGCACCACATCTCCTTCTCCTATATATGCATTCCTCTACACTGTTATAAGAGTTACAAAATGCATGTTGAAAACACTTTTCCACTGCCCACCATTGCAGACCTACACTTGCCTTCTTTCTCACACATGCCTGCTGTCATCTCTTGGGCTCCTTTCATCTCTCCTGCTAAATTAATTACCTCACTAATGCAAAGCAATGAGACTCAGGTATAACGTAAGTCAGGGAAAATACATTACTTGATATGTATTACTATATGAAGGTGAATCCTCCATGATTATTCTCACTTTATTTTTTTCTCTCTGTTGTTCATAATTTTGAAAATCTTATTCCATTTGGGTCTTGGTAGGTTGAACAGGATGATTCACAGTAGCATTGCAGAGAAGATCCGTTTCTCAAGGGAGAAAATGGTTCCTACAGGACTGATGAAGAGGAAGCAGAGGGACAACACTAGTCATAACATGTTCTTGGACATCACCAGGTTTTCCATGTTAGAATAAAAAAATCTGGGTATCTGCATTCATGGTGAATTAGATGGTATATTCTCCCTGGTAATGGTGTTAAAGGGCAGAGGCTGCTCTGAATTCTAAACAACAAACCCTGGGTCTAAATTGTATATCTAACTGTCTTACTGTGTTTACATAGTTCCACTCACCATGTTTTTCCCATCACAGTTAGCCAATAAACTCAAACAGCAAATCTCATCTGTGCTGTACCACCACTGACTGTAATGTTGGTACATTAGAAAGGAAATTGTCCTATATCCTGACACTGCGTAACAAAGTAGGTCCAAAACTGTAGACCCTGAGATGCTACCAGTTTTAATCCTTGCTCATAAGAAAGGCTGCCAGGGTCTATAGGCCTCATCTATTAGGGGGACCAAAAGTTCATAGAAAAACAGCTCAGTGCTGTGAATCTCTGTTAACAATGTTTTATATGCTGACAGCCTTCAACATCTTCAAGCCCAAATCTCTGTCCCAAGGTCCCATTTGACTGAAGGAGAACGTGAACTAAGGACACAGGGTGGGATTCTGCAGGGTAGTTTTGCAGGATGCCAAGTCTGCCTGTGCGAAGTAGACAGCTTTCCAGGTCCTACTGATAGTAATTGTGAGCAGTCACAACCCTTGCAGTAAGCTCTCAGCACAAGAAAACATTAGTTCTTTAATTCATACTTTTGTGATTCACAGCTATGGGTTTTTTTTGACACTTTAAGTATCTCTCATGTCATGGTGGTACATTCTGCTTTTTCAAAAGTGTTTTTCAAAATGAACAGGCTTTTCAGTAATGAAACATGATCAAGTTACTCTTCTAATAGATTTCTTTTTTAAAGTACATGCTAAATTTAAAACGCCTCATGCATTTATAAACCATCACTAATAGTTCTATTGATCAATGACATAAATAGCTCTAGGAGAACCTTTTTTTTTTTTTTTTTAGGAGATAAACATAAACAGCATTGAAAAAATAACACACAAGTCATTGTCTTGTACTCTTACCTTGAGGCTGTATTACGATCACAGTAAGACATATCTAGGCATGTGTCATACTGGATAACACTATTTCTTGGGTGCATGAGGGCACATGACTTTACCTTGGACTTCACAACAGCTGAGACATGCCATTTAAAAACATGGTCCTGGCATTACTAACCTACTAATATATAATTATTAATGTATATATGAGATACTTTTAAAATTTTTTTTCACATTAAATACTTGTACCATTTTATTTCTATTATTCATGTGCAAAGCTAAAAATAAACATTTGCAATATTTTTCTCTTTTATGGAAGAGCTGAAAAAACTATTCATTTGAAATGAACTCTTGGATGAACGCAGCCATATTTTCTGGGCTTGGATTTCTTATTCCCAGTTGGGAACCCCACATCAGATCTGGGCAGTGCAATTGGTCCTCAGAGGTAGAGCTCTCTTTACTTCAAAATATTCACCAAGAATAGCTTAGGCAAAGTTTCCAGCCTAAGAATCATTCACAATATGTTCAGCTGGGCTTTTCATTTCATTACTCTTGAAGTGTCAGTGGTCACTTATCACACTTGCTCTATTTCCCAACAGGCTGATTGAAGACTTTTAAACAGGAGACTAAATGAATAATAAAAGTGCCCGAGAAATATCTGTGTCTGTGCCAGCATGCTTTTGTTTTGTACAGGTATTCATCCAAAGCCTCATTCTGGCTCCGAATGAGCAGGATTCAATCCATAAAGGAAATGTATTCACCTAATACTTGTTCAAAGAAAAATCTTGCTTCCTTTAATGTTCACGTATATGATCATAAACATGATCAAAACATGAGCCGTCTGAACCCCCTAGACCTGCCTTGTAAATAGGGTTGCAGTATGAACCCAAGAACATAACTGGTTTTGCCACTCTAGGTTAATTTCAGCTATCAAACACCACAGAAAATCATCAATTGCCTTTCTTCTCCCCACTGGTTTAACTTCAGATCACTTCCCCTGGCAAATGGCTTTTGATACTCAAGTAAGATCATATTGTTTGATCCAAAAGCGCATTTTTTTTTTTACTGTTGTTTCCAGACTTCATTTACTGAAGAAGGTCCTGTCTGCAGCCAATATGTTCCTGGTAACTGTTTGTTCCTGAAATAAAAATCTAGCACAATTCTTAGTATCTGGGAGAGGCACTGCTTTCATTACATAATCTTCCATGCAAGGGAAAAAACAATGCAAAGAAAGACCTTGATCCTGCTTTCCTTGGGCACCTAACAGTTCAACAGACTTCTTATTTATTTATTTTAGATTAGCAAACTTGCAAAGAATGGGATTTCAGACTCCCTGTGCTGCAATTATTATACTTCTAGATGGATTATTTTGTTTGCTGGGGAAGGGCATACTATTATATAAGTATTTTTAATTTGAGGATTTATTCTACTGGATTTATCATAGCCACAAAAATAAGTCAAATGAAGTTTTTTTTTCCTTTGTTAATGAAGTGTTATCAGTGAACACTTATAAGTCAGAGGAATTAATTCTAAATCATTAGTTGGATTTGAAGATCTGAACTGTCCTAAAGCTTGAAACATTAGGATGAGAGGGCTTAGTCTTGATATTTCTTTCTGAACGGAATATTAAATAAAAACATTGCTATTCCAATAAACATGCGAAGTGATGTTGATGCAAATTCAGGAACAGAGAACAGAAGGAGTTCATGGACCTCATTCTCTTTGCTTAAGCAGGAGAAACTAGTGAAGTTAATGGAATTACAGTGATATAAAACTGTAGTAAGGTGAGAATTGCACAACTTCTGTTTAACTAGATGCTATTACTTTAAAAACAGAGTTTATTTCACTAAACAATCTGCAAATAAACACAAAACAAAGGGCAAATGAGACATATTACAAGTAAGCATGCATGCCAAAAAGGTAAGTGCAAATTAGATTTGAATATTCATGAGGCACAAATCATTGACAGTTTGAAATAATGCAAAACAGCTTTATAAATGAGGTTAAGGCAAGGGACATCAAAGAAAGGCATTGCTAAATCAATAGCAATTTGATTGTGCATATACTTGTAAATTGTGGTTACAGTTTTTGTGACGTGGGAGAAAAATACCGCACATATAGTGAAGAAAGGACACATAAATATTCTTTTCAAATGTGTTATATTTTTGCAATTCAGCATGTACTTGGAGACCTGCCATGTCTAAAGCGACCAGACATCATTTTTTAATTTTTCCCCCAAGAGAATTATAGTTACCTTTGAGTATCCAATCTCTGTGTTGCTTAGTATGAAAAAAAAATCAGTTGTCAATAGTACCTGAACAGCAATACTGTAAAATAGAATACTTACTTGACTTGTCTCAAGTAGAAGGATGACCTGCTAATTAAAGTAATGTCATAAAATCATAACCAGTGGAGGTTATCTACTTGTTTCAGAGAATTTAGTTCTCAGAAGTGGGAATCAGATGAGTTGCAAGTCTCAGAGCAAACTGCTGGAGCATGGGGATTTAAAAGAATGATAGCTTGAAGGATAGCCAGTCTGACCATTTAAATCAGAGCTTCTTCATTTTTCTGGCTGTAAGCATCAATAAAGTATTGGATTTCCTGTCTTATTTGTGAATTCTGAGGATATTTGAAATTGAATGGTTTAAAATGTTGATGAGAACACAGAACCAAAAGGCAAAACTGCCAGAAGTAATCTTCCTCTTTAAAATTAATCCCTTTGTTTTTCTTATGGGTTTACATTATTATTACTTAATACTCACTTTAAATACTAGCCGATTCTCTTTCTTCAATGTCCTTTACATCCAGAGAGATGTCCTTACTCTCTGGCATGACAGATGAAGCTTCACTGGGTCAAGTGAAGCTAAATATATACATTTACCAACACTGACAGCAAAACCAAGCAGGGATATCGTTTTGGAAATGGTATGGGGTACTCTGCTTCTTTAAGAAGTACACGAATTCTTGCAGTGCTGCCTTTAAAAGCATCCACTCACATGAATGAAGCTGGCAATTAACTTGTGTCAAAACATTGTAGAAGGAGAAACCCAGATGTCGAATAACTTAGAAAAGGGATAACCTCATGTCCTCCCAAATCCCCTAGATGAGCTTGTCAGAAGCTGATGTGTCTCTCATGCCATCACAATATCGAAAGATACTTGTATGTGCCATGTTTAAATTCAGAGAGCTTTCTGCTATAAATTCTTTAAATCTGCGTATTCCTCAGCATGAATAAACAATAGATAAGTTAGAAACAGTCATTCAGGATTGTAAAAGGCCAGATTACCATTTCAGGGATATTCCCTCTGACCTTCAGAATCTGTGAAGAGAGAAATGAGTCTCCCTTTAGGAAGAGCAAAAGGGAAAGTTACCTCATGGGCATAGCAGAGATTTTGAAATCAACAGTCTTAGATTTCCTTCTGGCTCTGTCACTGTAACTGCACAGGTTTATCAGAGGTGAATTATATGCCTCCCTCCATATCTATAAAATGAAGCTCACAATACCTAGTTTTATGGTACCATAACACAGAATTCCTAGGAGAACATGAGATCCTCTGATTAGGTACCAATACATGCCCCTACATCGACTTTGTAATCTTTACCTTTAGATTGCCTGTTTATAATGTCTTGCACTTCAGTAAAGCATATAGTTTTCATTTAAATGAGAAATTACCATCTCTTTACATTAGAAATTCTCAAAACTGCAAGTGTGTGCCTAGAAGCAGAGGAAATAAATACCAAAACTCTTCTATGCTTTTTAGACTTACACTGCACCCTTCACCATGGAATATGAATGCTGCTTAAAAAAAAAAGTGACTCACCTGGATGGGCTCAGCTCAGAGTAGCTATTGCATTACTTATGAAAATAGGTAAATGGCATTACAGATCATTCTTCAGTTTGGCCGAAGAATACCAACAGCCTGTGCCAGGTCAAAATTTTAAAGGGTTGGGTTAGTTTCATTTTCTGGCAAATTAATTTTTTTTTAAAGGACATAGAAAAAAATGAGCAAAAATTAATGCAGCCAAAGTGCATGAGTGTCTTCAGTTCCCAGAAAGTCCCCTGATTAATTTTATCAGGATTATTATTTCTACTAAATTCCCAGAGTTCTCCTCTCCTCTCCTCTCCTCTCCTCTCCTCTCCTCTCCTCTCCTCTCCTCTCCTCTCCTCTCCTCTCCTCTCCTCTCCTCTCCTCTCCTCTCCTCTCCTCTCCTCTCCTCTCCTCTCCTCTCCCTCTCCCTCTCCCTCTCCCTCTCCCTCTCCCTCTCCCTCTCCCTCTCCCTCTCCCTCTCCCTCTCCCTCTCCCTCTCGCTCTCCTCCTTGCAGTAGCTGGTTTTTGATTTTCGTATGCAGTATTTCACCTTCAACTTCACCTCTCCTTTTGGGGAAATATATATTTCTATTGAAATTTTAGGCTTTCACTCCTTCCATTTACAGTATACACCAGGTTTCTTAGGGGATAAGGGACAAAGCTTTAAAGACCTCCACTACTTTCCCAAGGCAGGTTCCTCAAACTCTCTCCTGAGCAGGACATGGTTTATCCACATCTGAATTATTAAAATCCCTTGAGGGAGAGAGCAAAGGTATAGTAGGGGGCTCATGTCCATATCTCTGTGGTTCCTGCTTACTTGGGTAGACATTCCTTCTGAAAATTTTCAAAATTTTGTTTGTGTGGTTACCAGGGGGAGATAAGGGAATGAGCTGGTAACAAGATGAGAAGACAGCATAACTACTTTTTATCCCCTTCTCTAAACTAACCTGCGTTGATATTTTCCTATGGGTCTTTGATCAGAATCCAGGAAGGAAAAAGAGAGCCAAAGTCCAAACCTGGTCTCCTAGTCACCTCATCCATGCAATAGAGAGTGGAATGGAAATTAATACAGCAGCTCTAACAATCTTGTACCTGATGAAAGGAAGGATTGCTAAGGTGAGCAGAGAAGGGTTGCCTCCAGAGACATCAAACACTGTAATCACCCAGCAAATGAACCACTAGTGCCTAAATCCTATAATGTAGATTCTTAGCTGACATGTCAGTTGGAGACAAGGAAAATGGTCTGCTATAAAATGTGAATCCGTGCAGATAATTCACCATCATCAGTGACCTTGAGATCATGGAGTCACAGTATATCCCTGAGGCACTGAAGGCCCAAAGACAAGGTTTTTGCGTGTATATAAGTCCATAGGGATTCGACTGAAGACAGTGTTGTTACACTATCATTATAGGAAAAGAAATAGATTACAAAATAATAGAAGTCATAAAGGAAGTTCCTAGAACATCACTTACATTTCTAATCAATTATAATGCAAGACAGCTTCCCTTACATAGTTCACATACCCACAAATTCTCTTTCGTTGATACAAGAAAATAGCTCTGCTGATGGGGTCCTATAATTTTTCCCTACTAAATTTCATTCAAAATGCTAATACTTCTGAAATAAAAAATAATTGTGTAATATATTTTATCTTTAAAATAAATTTGATAATTGCCAAATCCTAGTTGTCAATATAATATTAGATCATGTGTGACACAGACTTCACATGTGTCAACAAGTAAATTTGTCTCCTTCTGTTATTTCAAATAAGAGACAGAGACACAATCCTCACTGATCAGTTGGAAACAAAAATGCTTTACCTTTTGTTATTTCAATGCCATCTGTTAAAATAAACCAAATGCCAAACTTACTACATACACAGGGCACTAAAATTGCTTTTTAATTTGTATTGCATATTTTAAGGAAAGCAATGAATTTCTATATATTCTGACTTCTTTACATGAATTATGTACTGCAAGTGACATCTACTGGAGAAAGCAGAGCTAAATGCCTACTCTACAAACTTTTTTTTCTTCTTTCTATTAAAAGGGGCTCCTCTCCAGGAAATACAGCTCTTATTTAATAGAAACCTTGCATCTCTCTGCATCAAAATGCAGTTACATAAGTGTTTTCAGGATAGTTACAGCAAACATGTAAGACTGTCCTTTTCATACTACGGAAAGTACAGAAGGCCTTTCCTTTCCTTTTTTTTTCCCCCTGTTTTCTTTATAAAGAAGCTGTTAAGATCACAAATTCTCTGAGTTTACAATAAAAGACTTTTTTAAAATAACAATTGTTTGATCATGGCGTGGAGTCATCCTTGGTGCTATAAAATGATGCAGCGCATATTATAAAAATATCCACCAAAAGAAGGTTCAAGTTTCAAGCTTACATGTTAAACAAGTGTTATACTTCAAACAGAAATTTAGTTGAAGACCTAATGCAGAACCATACTATTGTCAATAATATTGACACTACTATCGAAGAAGTCTGACAGCCTGTGCATTTTTAATGTTATTACTGGTTGGAGTTATCTATTGGAACACAAATTCATAAATACCTGGACTATGTTAAAACACTTGAAATCTGTTGCTATCAAATGTTGCATGGTTGTGGTGCCTAAGAGCAGCATGTCTCAAAAAAGCCCCTTTTCATTCAGTGAAATATAATAAAAATCCAAGGAACACTGGGACTAACGCAGAAAACTGTGAACTCAGAGGCTCATTGCCACTCAGAGCTCCTGGGAGTGTCATTACTTCTTAAGATGGGCTCTTGAATTCTTGCTTAAAAGCCAGCTAAAGTCTTTGGAAGCACCAAATAATCCAAACTGTTCTTACTTGATTCCAAGACAGTGAATCCTAAACAATTGCAATTACTTTTAAAACTGTGTTGGCAAATCACTTCTAAAACCACTGTCAATTTGGGTGAAATTTCCCTAGTGTAGATCAAACCCTAGGGTTAAAATATGTATTCCCCACCAAGCGTGGGAGTGAGTTTCTGATCCAGAGAAATCAGCTCAGAAAGTAAATCAATAGCCAGCAGCCCTTTAAGGATTTGTTTATCTACTCCTGATATTAAATTAGTTGCATTTTCCTCCATCAAACATATGTCCCTTTTATTTTATAAGGAAAATCTGATTTTGAAGGTTAAGCCTTAACAAACTGAAAAGGGACACCCATTTATGCAGAAGTGAAAAGCAGATACATTTGTCTGTTTGGAACAAGTGCAGGAAGAGAGATATCAGTAATTGTTCAAATGCCATTAAGCGGATAATCTTTACGCAATATATCTGGGCCTGTTTGTCCCCTCTAGCAGTGAAAACCCCAGGGAATGGGCTAAAGGGACAATATTTCCCAAAGGATTTCCATATAGAAATGGCTCCTGATTCGTTCCAGTGAAGGTGAGTCATACCCTTTCTCTACTTTGTGGCAGAACAGACTGTAGAGTCAACTCTCAGACCTTCTGAATTCCAGAGTTCAAAACTATTTGTGTGAAGATAGATCTTATGTGTTGACCTGTGCTTTATGTTCTTGGTATCTCATTCCATACTTTGGCAAAGCTGCTACATCCACATTAATTCCCAAAGCTTCCCTAGACAATGGCTGTCATCTGGTATTCACATTTTTCTCAATATCTATGGATGGATGAGAGGAAGTTATATCTCACATTTTGTCCCTTCCAATATCTTCCTCTTTACCTTTTCCCTTTAGGAGCCCTCAGATTTCCAATGAGGGCATATGGAGTCCTGAGAAAGGAGAATGGTGCAAAAAGTGATTGATAGGAAGAATTATGATCTGAACATGTAGAGCCTTTCATCAAGTAGTTATGGAACTATAGCAAGAGGTTTAGATTTCTGGATACAGAAATAATGATAATCATAATCTGGAGAGATTATGATGATACCTAAAATAATATTGATTGTAAAAGATGCATATTACCTGTTAGAAGTGGTGTTAGCTGGACAGGTAGCATGAAAAACTGTAATGCAATAACTAAACTGGACCTCAGACTTTGGCTTTGTAATGTAATTAGTAGTTTACAATAACCTGTCTTGTCTAAATTCTTATTACTAGAAATTGCCAGAAATTAATTCCTGCTGTCTGCATGACCTGAGGTCTGTCCTTCACAGCAGAGGCTGGAATCTTCAAACAGGTTTTCACTTCTGACCTAAACTAAGCTTTTCTGATGTTAAAATTAAATTTCACTATAATCTTCTAAGCAGTGCTTGCCAAATGCCTTAGAAATGTCTAAAACAGAAATGTAGTTTTAGAATCTGAAAAGGGTACATATTCTAAAAATCAACCCTATACAATAATCTAGATTTTTTCTGTAATAAGACTTCAATCATTTTTATTCAACAATTTCATTTTCCTTATTTTCTCTAAAAATTGTTAAATATAACAGCTGCAAAAGTAAGAATGTAAATTGCCTATTGGAGAACTAGTTCTGACCAGACTCTGCTTTTACATTTTAGTGCATTTATACTGGTGTAAGTGAAGTGTAAAGTGATCAAAAAAAGAGAAGTAGGCAATAGGAGGTGAAGCAGTACTACATATCCCACTGTGGCATTACGTACCTATGCAGAATGACTGTAATTAATGTGCTAGCCATCAGAAAGGACAATGTGACCAGAAAAGAAGCTATTTGAGGGATGAATCATAAAAACACCTCCATGGTGGTGACAATTAAAATAATTTTTATAGGTAAAAAAAAAATATTATGCATGCTTGCTTATACATATTGACTACAGACAATAAGCCAAAGCCTCCTGACTACACTTTATAGTAAGAGACTATATGGTATTTGATTATGTGTGTCTTGACTTCTGGTGTGAGGAACATGAGTGCTATTTCCTGTGGTTTTTCATGAGACATGTGGGAGCAAGATTACATCTTTCATAAGCTGCCAACCTGATTTCACATAGTCTTGAAAAACATGTCCTCTGGGGAGGAGTATCCGCAACCAAGTTGATGTTCTGGATTGCTCTTTGCTTTCTGACCTCTAATTTAGAGGAGCTCTGTTAGCAGATATTTGTAAGAGTCCATCCATCTGCCTACAGTCTCCTCTTCTAAGGTGGCTGCTATGCATCATTTACTCAACCTGAGGGGTACAGTATCTTTTTTGCCTAATGTGGCCTTCATTTTAAATGGTTTAGGATTAAAAAAAAACAAACAAAACCAAACAACAACAAACAAAACTGAATTGTGATGTGATGGATTAAAAGGTTCCTGTCTAGAGAGAGCACAGCTGTTTAGAGATCTTCTGAATATCCATTTTGAAAATCTAACATGGACAAAAACTCAACACTGAAATGCAACATCTGGAGAAGCTACATTGCCATATAACAGATAAATATGCATTTTAAATCACGTTATTTGTCTTGTGTTGGTGGCATTGATGTGATTTAAGATTATAACCTGGTTTCCAATCTTCCAGTTTTAACCTTGCAGGATGTGGCATTTGAGTAAGTATACAAAGTTCATTTACTCACTCAGAACCTTTTTAGAAAAAGTCCTGAAGTTCTTTCATTTTCACCTTTGGACTGAAATTTTTCCAAGACGTGCTCCTCTTGGTTCTTCTGGCATTTCCATTTCTAGTTCCAGTCAGAAGTATTGTAAACACAACCTTTCTCATGTTCAGCATTTTCATACTCCTAACTAGGAGAGATCATAGTCTCTGATGGAAAAAAGGTGCAACCTTATCTTTAAATATATCTCTGTCTCTTTTAGTCACTTATAAGAAAACTATGACAAGGAGTCCAAGGCAACATGATCCAGGTAGATCCAACACAGGAGTGATCAAATGAGTAAGCAGGTCCTCTGGATACTCTTACAGAGAAACTCTTCAATCTCTGACACAGAGAAGTGTCAATAATTTATAATGCACAATATCAAAAGCAGATGACTGATACACTCTGGGACAGAACATATTTTTGTTATCATAACAAAGATAAAACATTGAGGTGAAAAAAGTATACAAATAATATTTCCATATACTTTAATTCAGTTGTATAACTAATCACATTAAAAACAAAACAAAACAAAACAAAGGTGCTTTTAGATACATCATTTCTTAACTGGTTTTCGGGAACAAATACACTAAAACTTTCTTTGAGATATATCTGACAGACTGCGAAATCAACTGTCCTGAATCTCTTCTCTTATATTGCGTATTATTTCTGCATGTTTTTAATGAAGCAGGATGAAACTTGCTTATATAGAAGGACCTGAGTTTCCAGTATATAAGCAAGGTTACTCACACACGTTACTTCTACTTTTTGCAAGATGGTACCACAGACCAGTGACTCAGAAATTCAAGATGTACTTTAAAAGTAATTAAAACACACATTTCATCAATCATGACAAATTTAAGTTATTTTCAGACTTCTGACATGACGAAAACAGGTACTTGTCAAAGGCCCTTCTGCAAGGAGGCCTTTTTCTGGAAGCCGCGTATCATGTTGTGTAGAAGAAAAAAGTGTATAAAATAAGAGCAGATTTCATAAACTCAGAGTGTGATCAGTGATTAAACTCTAGACCCTGGAAAGTTTATATTTGTTTCTATGCCAGAAATTCTGTAAGTTAATAATTTTACAAGTGACCTCTGTGTTCTTCATTAGTTGAGTGCCCTCACTGCAGCATTTTGGTCCTGCTTTTTGGAATAGCTTTCATGACTACCAGTGCATATACTGGAAACTGTGAATATGGCTACTTTTCTCCTTTTGGGAAGAACAAAATGCAAGCTTAGAACCAGGAGTTCTGGGCCTACTACTGATCTGTATTGTGGCCCAAAACTGGCCATGTTCCTTTCCTGTCTGAGTTCTTTCATCTGTGGAAAGGGAATTATAATATATTTCTCATAAAATGCTGTAAAAATAATTAATGAGTCACTATGGAAAAGCTCCTGAAGACATGAACAATCTGTGTATTTTATGTAGGGTTTGGATGGCAGGATTGTAAATTAGGCTGGGACTCACACATGGAGTGAGAAAGAGGAAAAGGTAAGAGGGCATACAGAGCAGGAGCCTCACTCCAGCTAGTTCTCAAAGTGGGGCAATAGTTTTGGGGGTGGGAGATGGGGCTGTGAAAAGTGTGCGCCTGCAGTTAAAATGTGTGGCATAATGCATGAGAATGAGACAACACAACATTGCATTTCCTGTCCTGCAAGGCACTTTCAGGTATTTGACTCTGTATGTAATTTTTTATTTCAGTTTACCAAGAACTAGACAACTGTAACAGGTCAAAAAATCTTGGAGCCAGGAATCAAATATGAACATACCTACCCATTCCTGTAATAAACCAGCCCAAGACATTTTTATGATCAGGTTCTCAATTGCTGTGGAAGGGTAAAACTCTGCTGTATTCCATGGAGCTGCATTCAATTAAACCTGGCTCAGGACATGGCCCCTAATCCTTTAACAAGTTTTTAATGTTAGCCATGTGATTTCTATCTTAAAATCCCTGCAGGGAAGGCTTGGATTGAGCATGAGTGTGCTAGGGAAGAAACCTAGGAAATTTTTCTTACTTTTAAATTTTTTTATCCAAGACTGTCATCTTGCTCTTCAGAAACTCAATTTTCACTTGGGAAAAAAAAAAAAAGTAAAAAAAAAATACTGCAGCAAAAAACTCCTTAAAAGTGTGAAATGGAAGTTAACTGGTCCTGAGCTGCATTCTTACATCTGAAGAAGCTCTGGAATATTTCCTTTGTGCAGAATGATTCATTAACTGAGGGACCTATTAACAAAACCATCAAAGTTCTGAAACAGTCAGCACTGGACTTGCGAGTTTCAAACATTTGCCTGGTGTGCTTGGTCAACAGTGTATATGAACACCACTGCAAAAATGCCAAACTTGATAAACCCAACAATACCTGTCACCCCTTATGTTCTTCCAGGTCAAGCCTTATCAGATTGAATTAGAAAAGCATTTACAAAACAAAAGAATACCCATCTTCTTGCCAGCCTGGCAAATATGAAAAAGAGTCTGAAATTTAGAAAAATCAAAGCACAACAAAACACAAAATACTTTGATTTGGTAACAAGTGGAAAAGATTGTCTAAGTCAAATAGCCCAATGCCCTACGTGGAAAGCTTGTCTTCTGTAAATGCCCTCAAGGTTTTATCAAATCTCTTTTGAAGCACATGTAGACATGATGCATCAACTACCTCTAGGGCGAATTTTCCCTTCATCTCATTGTCCTTGTGACATTTTGGTTTTAATTTTTATTTACATATTTCTATCCCCTTTCAAGTTATTGTCCCTTAACATGCCATTTCCAGCCTCCGTTAGTCATCTCTCTCTCCTTTTGGACTATTGCCATATAAACGTTTAAAAACTGTTATCATATCTTCTTTTCCTTAAACTCTAACTGAGAAGCATCCTTAACCTCTGACAAAATAGATCACACCTTGTAACACTTGTTTCTGTAAAGCAAAAGGAGATTCTGAACAAATTGACTTCTCCAAATAGCACAGAATTTGGTTAATGATAAGTAGAACACTACATCAACCATTAGCAATAAGTAAATCAAATTCTTAATTCATATCTCCCTGTTTTTATGAATAGATCTGCTACTTGTGCAACATCATTAAATTGAAACCTCATGTCCAATATGTTCTTATCTCTCACCCCAAATCTTTTCCACATTATTGTTCTTCCTTAGAGTGTTCCTTTGATTTTATGCCAGATAGTATTTTTCTCCATGTGTATTATTTTACATTTATCCACATTAAATTGTATTCATTTTAATGCGCTTTAAGCTCTTCTGATGTTTGCTATTTCCAGTCCTTCCTATTTTGGTATCATCTCTAAATATATTCTTTGTACAATTTCCTTTCTCTTTAAGATCAATAGGGTAAAATCATTACTTTAATGGCCTGGTTTTCAAAGATGCTGAGCACCTGTCTCTCCCTCAGGCTCCATTTGTGTTTGTGTACAGAACTGAGGAAATAAAATTACTTTTTTTGGTTTGATGCTGGGAAAAATTGAAATAATATACTTTGTTATTTTTTCTTTTCTTTCTGAAATGCAAACTGGAAAACATTCATTTTGGACTAACCAAAAGGTTTCCTTTATCCTGATGAAAAACATAGGGTTTCTTTTAATCTGAGGAAAAGCATTTTGTTTCATTTTTCTTTAAAGATAACTTATTTCCCCTCAAAAATTAAAAATAAAGGCATTTTGAAGCTAAATAGAATTTTAACTAAAAAAAATCAA
Source organism: Pezoporus occidentalis (assembly GCF_034315485.1). Taxonomy (NCBI): domain Eukaryota; kingdom Metazoa; phylum Chordata; class Aves; order Psittaciformes; family Psittacidae; genus Pezoporus; species Pezoporus occidentalis. Next base: position 5,990,447 of record NW_026913964.1, on the reverse strand, counting down.
CTATTTTATTATTTATAAAAGGGTTAAATGGCATAGCCTTTTAAATTTGTCTCTCAAGCATATGTCATGAATTCTCAGTTTTATTTAATTTAATCTGTACAAAGCACGGGATGATACAATCTGATCTGGAAAAACGAGGTGTTAAAACAATCAGGTCCTGAACTGATAGCTAAAGAATTAACTGGAGGAGGCTCAACTTCTAGGTGCTCTTCCAGGAGCTAGGTCACATCTGCATGGTTCAGCTGGAAGCTTCTTTTCTCACAGGCTGGGCTCCCAAGTCCCTGCTTTGGCCAGGTTTCTGTTCTCTGTTCTTGCCTGACTCTGACCAGATTTTTTGTATTTTTTAAAAAAAGATTTTTAATGAAAAAACTGAACTGAAACAATTCTGATAAGCTTTATTTGCTGTGGAAAATTTGGACTCTACTCCACTGTAACTACTGCTGGTATACAGAATTTTCCCATTGCAGCACTGGTCTCAGGGACACTATGCCTCAGGGCAGGCAGAATTTTCTGGATAATGGGTGCACCCATTACATCACCTGTGTAATAGCTGGTATAAGGGGAAGGTTTCTGGAGCTGTTATCTTTTGATCTGATATCCTGCAGCATGAGAATCCCATGGTACTGTTGAAGTGGAAGAAAAGGACTGAGAGTTTTACTTGAATGCAGCACTTAGACACCAAAAATAGGTTAAAAAGAGAAATTTTCTCATGCCTTTATTTATGTAAGTGCTCCTATTAATTGCCAGGAGGTAATCAGTTGAGTATGGACCTAAATTTGGTATTTGGAAGCATACTACTTCCTCTCTTATTCCAAACACATGAAGCAGAGAAATACTAAAACCAGATCTGTCTAGCAGAGAGGGAGAATAATTGAGACTCCCTGGCAGAAAAATCTAACCTCTCTCTATCATACAGGCAAAAGCTGTATCACAATTGATACGTCATTTGTGTAAAGGTATTTTGGACAATGGTTACATGGTAGAATATTCACCTTAAGCACTATCCCAGCACTCTCCTACTTACAATTAAAACATGCCCTTAACTTCCATGACAAGATGGGTTTTCAAAGGCCTCTCATGGGAATCAAAACAGTAATTACCCGTTCATCAGGCTCGAGAAGTATGAGCTCTCATTTTTATATAGAGCTCATTAAAATAAATTTGGAAGATAAATGCAAATATATGAAGAGGTGGGAAGAATCCCTAGGTAGAGAGATTTCATTCAAACTGTGGTCTGTAATTTGGCACAGAGCAACTACTTCTTCCATAGCTATTATTAAAAGTCAAGATAAAATGTTAGTTGAAGTTGTCTCTTACTTCATTATGCACTACAAAAATACATACAGAGTTTTCTGAGTCCAGTTGGATAGGATAATGTCCTGGGTTCAGCAGTAGCAGTCATTTTTCTCCTTCTTGGTAGCTGGTGTAGTGCAGTGTTTTGACTTTGGAGCTCCCACTACCCGGCTGCTGCATCATTTGAGATGTGAAAGGAGAGAGCTGCTGGCCCCAGACAAGACCCAAACCTGACTCTCTTTCGATCGGCTGAGGGCAACGGAGGCCATCGCTCGCCCTTTCGGAACGGCGCTCGCCTATCGCTTAGGACCGACTGACCCATGTTCAACTGCTGAGATACTTGCCCATACTGTCCCACACACCCTGCCACTCATCACTGTCCAGCCTTGGAGAAAACCTTTTGGTCCCCCTATATCCTTGTCTAACCCCAGACATGACTGTCCGGCCTTGGCACCTGCGGCGGCTCCACCTGGGCCCGCGCCCCAGGCTTCGAGGCTCACCGCAGCGGCCCTCCTACTCGTCCCATTGTACCATTCGATTTTCCCAGAGGCAAGAAAGAGGAAGAAAGGTTTCTTTTTCTGTGTTGGTAAGAATTGTCTTATAACCCAGCCAATGACCCTCTGTCAACACTGAACTCTGAAGTTACAGAACTATCAGAATTAGGATGCCTCATAAACCCTCTGTTTAATTTGGGAAATATATAGTGAGAAAAAATTTGTTAAAGTAAATATTTTGTGTTCATTTTATTGACTAGATATTCCGGTCTGCCTGGTTGTGACACATGATTATTAGAAACTGGTGGTATAGCTAGCCACAAATGTCAGATACCGGAGTTGATCTGCACTGATGCAGGCAGCCTGGCCCCTTGTTTAGTAGATATATTGCCTATTCCCTAATGTTGGTAGAGGAATATACTTGGTCATATATTTCCTAGTGTTCTGTTCAGAGTGGTTTTAAATTTCTTGTGCACTGAGGTTGCCTTTTTCTCTGCCTTGAGAAGATATTTTTACTTCTACTAATCGCTCTTGCTGCTAAGAAGTTAGTACCTTGTAAATAATAGTAATATGAAGACTTAAATATGGAGAAAATTTATTTTCTGAAATCAATATTTGGATTTCAAAATCCAAACAGCTCAATAATTGGCCATTATTTCTATCTCATATAATCCTAAATAATTACCCTCAGTCCTTTTATGAGGTTATTCATACAGAAAAACTATTCCTACAGAAGTCAATGACAAAATTCTTTTTGCTTTAGTAGAAATTTTGTGGATTTTAGGGCCATAAGATATGACAATCAACAAAGTGCCAATTAACATCTGCCCTATGCTCATAATTTCTGTTTAGGATACTGTGCATTGGGGAAAGATACTCAGTTTTTTTTTAAGATGTCAAAAAATAAGACTCCACCATCTCCTGATAAATAGTTCCACAGTTTAACTAATGTAGTTTTCAAAATGTATTTCTAACAGAAGTTTATAGAACATTGACTTCAAACTATTCTTACCATACCTTTTTGTGTTGGGCTAAAATCCTTTCTATTATTAGGAATATCTTCATCATGCTGTTCCTTGTAGACTGTAATCTAGTAATCTGTTATATTTTATCTTCACCAACCAAACAGATTGATTTTTATTCTGACTACAACAGATACAGGTATATTTAACAATCAAACCTGCAATACCATCACAAGATGAAGATTGATTGTTTTCCACACAACCACATTCCTCTACATTATGCTATCACCTTCAATCCTTCACTGCTTACATCATGTTATTACCATTACTTGATTCAGCATTCATGTCAGTGGTGTAGGCTACAGCCATGTAGATTTTTCTTTTTAAGATGTTGGCACAGTATTAGCTTTTTAAGGATTAGTTAAAAGTCAACAATAGTGTTTCATGGAGTTTCTTACCCAACATTTTTTTAGTGTAAACTCATCTAATCCTACAGATCTAAAAATATTCAATAGCTGCTATTTAACATCCCCCCTACTTGTTACCAGAGGAAAGTATTTTGTAGAAAATACGAATGTGCCATTTTTCCAGAACATAAATGTTTGTTGAATGCTTCTTCCTCTTCTGCAGCCTGATAATTTTACATTTGTTGCATAGTAGACATCTGTGATTGCTAGGGACTACATTTTCTGATATATTACAAAACCAACATGAACACCATGGGACATAGAGCTTTTAGATCTTTCATTTACTTGCATTCTACCTTACTAATTTTTAATCACTATAATCAATGTCTCATTCCCCCCTTTAGTATTATTTCAATATTGGCAACTGCCTGGGAAACAAAGTTTCAAAACAAAGCTCATTTTGTTCTATGGCTAAACATATATTATTTTTTTTCCATTAATCCATAAAGTATTTTTAAACAGTTCCCAATTATCATTTGCATCTCTCTTTTAAATGCTCTATTCCTCTCAAATCTGTTCAAGGCTGGTTTTGACCATATATACAGTATATACATGTATATCTCCTGGACCAGGAGTCAGCCCCCATCAGCGTGAGTGATAAATGGAGTGGTTTTGAATGCCACATAGCAGGGCTGGTCCAGTACCATGAGTGATGAGCCATGAGATCTTGAAAGAGTTAGCGTTTCCCAGTTCTTGGTTCCTACTGTGTTCTGAAATCAGCAAAAGCTGGAAGCCCCTAACTCAATAGAGGCAAGACAAGATGGAAATTAAAATACAGTCTGATATATCACTACTGAAAAGCTGCTGTCTGTTTGCACATTAAAATGAAGTTACACTGTGCCCACTACTACCATGATAATTGTCAACAAAGCATTCATTATCCATAAGAACAAAGTGTCTTCTAGAACTTTCTTGAATTTGTTGCAATACTTTTTTCATTAGAAAGTTGTTGAGAGTTTTCAGATACTCCAAGTGTATTTCACTGAGTAAAATTTCCTGCACATAACTTCTGATTATCATCCTCCACAATGCAATTTTTCTACCTAGCCATCCTCTTCCTATATTCAATGATAGCTTGCTGCTGACTCCTGCACCACTACTCCCAACTCATGATTTATCATTTAATATGTTGATCAAAAAGCATTTCAAAGTCCTTTTTTTCCTACTTCATCAATACTTTTAGAACAGATAATGCTATCTTTAGTGTACACTATTCACTGCTTGTCTTTTAATTTCCCTCTCTTTCCTAACAAGGTAGCCAGTGATTTTAACATTCCAGTGATATGAATAATTCTACTGGATGTAGTACTAATCATATATAATTGTTCTCTGTAAATTAGTGTATCTATCTAACACATTTTGTTTATTACTCACACTAGCATTACTGATTAGGCAACTAATTTTTTTTTTTTTTAATATCTCTTGGTGCCTTAGTTCTTTACACATATGATGTTTTGAATGAAAGTTGCATGTTTGGGCATATACACTGTGTTCTAGCCATGGGCAACATGCCTTTAGATGCTAACATAAAGCCTTCCCAGCTACTTCAGCTGGTTTGTCACAACATGGAAGGCCATGACTGTGTGTGTCTCTATGCTGTCTGTTGCATAGGATTCCAATAGACATGTTTTCTAGCATGCTATTTTTAGAAGTTTGATTAAATGTTATCACAATAACATTAAAGAATTTTCATTAATTTAAGAGCTTGGAGTTTTCTTCACTTTATCAAGGAAAAGTCATTCAGGAGTTGTGAAAGCAATTTTATGTTTTGTTGCTCAACACACATTTTTTTAGGGCATTTAAATTTCTGTGCAAACAGGGTAGCACTAATAAAGAGTTTTTGAGTGGGATAATGAAAAGGAAAAACAGAAATCTAATACCAAAAGGCAACGATGGACTTGGCTCTTGACAGGTTGAGGGATATGCTCTGAGTTTTAGTATATTACAAGAGCAGCGCAAATATGCTGAAACATGCTCAAACATATCTATAGATGAACATATAGAGCTTTTTAGCTTCCAGGCTGCCAGCATTCTCAGTAGTTGGCTCCATCTTAAGACAGCTTTACATTGTTAAAGCTTTCCAAGTTTATAAATATCTTGGAATCCATGATGTCCTGCCAATTTCCTTCATTTTCATTCTAGACATCGGTAGTTTCTGGCATAAAATTGAGTGTATGAACTGAGGGGCTGTCTACACATATGTAGGCATGCATACTTTTCTACCATCTACCCTTATACACGCCACAGTCATATGCACTAAGTCTGAGCAGAGATGAAACTGTGGGTGAATTACATTCATTCTGCAGCCTGGATGCATTTTGCTGGGAGTACTTGGACTGATAGATGGTTACCTGTAGTTAACCTCTATCTGTAGTTACCTGTATCTGTACCTCCTTGCTTTCTCTTTATTTCCTTATTTTTCAGAATCTTATAGCCATGTAATTTTCACCTTGATTCCCATTTAACCCTTCAGTTCTCATGAGCACTGTTCAAGTACAGACATAACAAGTCCCCTCTCTCTTTGCCAAACAAAGATTACCTTCACACATGCAGCTGGATAACCAGAGGAACATACCACAATTCTTGTTAATTTCTGGGGGTGATATCTATATGAGCATGATTTAGCAGAAAAACATCTACTATTACTAGGCTACAGAAAAGCAACTGGTTGCATTCATCCAGTACTGGACAAAACTGCAAACTGCTTTGCTGACTGTATACCAAACACTTGCAATACCACAAAACTGGGGATGCAAACCCAATGTTCAGCAATTTACCTGCATATTCAGTCATGTCTCTGCTCGGGGGTGCTTGACCACAGTTTTTCTATGCCTTGATGAAGAGATGACTGCAATATTTATGGTCTGGTTGTACCTGGGAGTGTGACATGCAGAAAAAAACATGAGATAACACTGAAGAGGAATTCCAGGAACAGGCTGCATCCATCTCAATGCAGGCTTGTTCACATCCTCATAGGGTCAGTCACCTCACTTGGATTGTTTAGAAGATGTTATAGATCCTGTAGTTGAGTGAACTCACATAAGCAGCCACTTGCTACATCTGTAATCATCTAATTTTAAAAGGAAGGTGTTTTCCATGTTATAATTATAAAAGATGTTTAAGAGTTGAGCATGCTCAACCTCAGGCAGCAGCTATGCTATTCATTTTTTAAAATAACTTGTTATCTCCTTCTTGTTTATCCTAAATGCATGTAACAAAGTGGCCATCAAACGCAGGCAAAGGTTCACATAAATAATACATATTTCAAAAGGCAGTATTTTTTGCAGTGTTTAAATACTTAGGGGATGTCAGGCTTAGCAGAATACAGAATTTTGTGAATACCAATAATTCTTGCTCCAGTGCCACCAACTGCTTGACAGCAGTTTAAAAATCTTCATAATGCAAACTGGAGTCTCTGCTGAAGTTCACAGCCATTGCAGTCCACTGCTCATCTTCCCTGCTCTGTCACTTCACTGAAATCCTGGGTGGCATTGGTAAAGTCACTTTTGTGCTAGTAAATGCTTACTCTCTTGTTCAGCACTTCCTCAGAGTTCCTTCTTTTTCTGATCACAGACAGGATGCTTTTCAAGCATCCAAACAGGTCTGTCTCATCAGCTGGTTGGCAATCTAAATGTTCACCCTCTTCATTGGTACAGTGCCTCACCTCCTGTATTCCTCCTGCACTCATGCTGATGCAGGCTTCATTTCTTCTGGTTTTCATTCTGGACACTACTATCATTAAAGTTATATAATTTATAAGTCATAGACTTATCATATAAGTCCTTACTATTTTGGCTAATTAAAAAAAAAAAATAAAAGAGGAGAAACTAGCCCAGTCTCTATACCTGGAAGGGTGGGGTTGTTTGGACTTAACCTTCTTTTTACCTCAACACCCAAAACCCAGATTTATTTTTCCTTAATATGTTTTTCTTTTTATGCTGTTTTCTTGAACTGGTAAGTGCATGTTGGAGCAGCCATGAAGGTAAAGCTTAGCAGTGATCCTTCTTTCTGCTGAAGATGATGTGATTGCAAAAGTATCAGGAAAGAAGCAAGACTGGAGGTAGCTCTCTGGGCTGAAGAAGTGGGTGGCATGAAATGAAGAAGGGCTGAAAAAAGTATTCCATGGACAGATATAAATTCAGAAAAGGGACCTGGGCTGTGTCTGGATGGAAGAAGACATTGAGGTCTAACAGCTTTTTACCTGTGACTTGCTGAAGGTATTATATTGATTACACTGATTATATATTTTAATTTGTCAAAAAATATTTTCCTTTCTTTTGTAATAATGACCTTTCAGAAGAACAGAGATGCATAGATGAAGAAATTTGGTTTAGTTTAAAGTGAAAACCTCCAAACACACCACTCCCATAATAAGTCCATGAACAGGTAGTATCTACATTTGGTTAAATTAGTATAAAATTGCTTTCAGCAAGTCTTATTCACAAAAGCCCTCCTCAAAAATAAAAACTTGCAATTGCTGGAAACTTAAAATGCATGCAGCAAAAATAAATAAATAATAAAAAAAAGAGCACAGCAGTCAAACGTAATTAATTAAGCACCACATATCTTTCCCGTCTATTACTCATCATCATCAACCTGTGTTGACAGGATGTGGGAACAGGCAGCATCCAACCCATTCTTTGCTTGCCTTGAGCCTATGCCATGGTGGATGCAAGGTTAAGACAGGATACATTCAGGTTACCTTTACTGAGCTAGCAGACTCACTGTCCTGGGTCCAGCCCATGACTGGTTAATTGCCGTTAACCTTACTAGCACTGTGTGCTGTATAGAAAGTCCCAAACACATATAAATTGTATGCTATTCTGGCATTGAACAGATAATGCAGGTGTCATTGTATTCAGTTAGTACCTATATATGCACTTTCACACAATTTTAGGACTTACTTACACTGTAAGTCCTAAAATGATATAAAAACATTTCTCTTGTTTCTCTGTCCTATAAGCAGAAGCTAAACTGAGAGGTGTTCATTGACTGGGATAGTTTGGGGTTCACGCCCTAAGAAAAAACTGCTGATATATTTGTTTTTTGGGAAAAAAATAAAGTCAAATCCAAAAATACCCATAAAACCGTCTTGTTCAGACGTTTGTACTTTAATAACAGCAAACTTCATGGGTCTTTATTTGATTTGTAATATTTCAGGCCTCTGTTAAAAGCCTGGATATATTTTTAGATTATGAACAGCTTCCTACGTTTGGAATAATGATTTCACTAGTCTTATTTATTAGCTGTAGTTTGGTATGAGTGTAAATACATTAAACTTGTAAACAGATGTGTTAGCATCCATTTTAAAAGCTTACATTATATATATAATATACATACACTTTTATATGTAGAAGAAGAGTTTCCTTTTATCATCAGGTTTCGTTAATGTTCAGCCAGAGATTACTCTGATGGAGAAGCAAAGAGACTTCGATGTTTAATTCTTCATTAGTTATTTCCTTGTTGTAATGAGCAAAGGTGTAAATATTAACACCTCTGATTTTCAAGCATTAGTTTAAGCTACCATCCATAAATTCACTTTCATAAAGGCAACATACTTCAAAGTTGAACTACTTTGCCCTTAATGAATAATTTGACTTGAATCTTTGGTTTACTCATATTTTGGCTTCCAAGATTTCTGTTTCTGACATATTTTTAACCACAGCCTTTTTTTATTTTTATTGTGCTAATTTATATTTTTTAAAACAGCATCTTCTAAATCATTCAAAGTTAATGGATTAATTTTTGTTATTATTTGTTTGCATAGTTTTCTCTTTACAAATTATTTGTTGCAGCCTTTGTATTGTTTTTCTGCTTGTAATTGACAGCTTTATAATACCTAGGGGCATATTTGAGGTCTCTTTCTCTTTTCAAACACCCTTCTCTATCCACAGCAATGGCTGTTTTTCTTTGTTTCTTTGCTGTCTGTAGAAAGCAGATCAGAGGGTGTTACTGACTGTGGTAGAATATTACATTCTGTTGCAACTAGCAGTTTACTTAAGCAATGTAACTAACTGTCCTGTAAAAGCAAAATGCAATTGCCCTGGCAAATCTGATGTTTTCATAAACCATGAGCAAAATTTTTAAGGTTGTGAAAACCTGAAATATTTGTATCCACTTTTTAATTGTTGATGTGCTGATGTCAAGCCACCATGCAGTGTATTTTTAGTATCTCTCCCCATGACTAGTTATGTGTAGAAATAAGAAGTAAGGGGTATCACTTCTGGCAGAACTGGAGTGAATTAGAAATTCTTTTTTCAAGACATTTTAAAATATTCACTTTTTTAACCTTCTTTAAATCTACCTCTTGCTATATTTTGCAACTGTAGGGATTTAATGCATGATGCCTACATATGTGTACATAATATTCTCTACCTTTTGTCTTTAATATTCCTTGGTTTTTAATTATTAAAGATAAGTATTTGAATTATAAATATTCTAGTTATACAGGAATAGGCAAAGCAGGCACATACCCTCAGGCAAAATTCTTCCATTATCCATAATCCTTCTGCCTCCTGCCTCCATTTCTCTACCTCCTATCTTTATGTCGTCTCAAAAAAACACAGAGACATTCTTTTAAACTAACCTTCTCCTCCCCACTTAAACCATAGAAATCCCTTCTCAATATGTATAGGGGCCTTTTCCTTGAAGTGGGATGTCATACTTGTCCTAAATATAATAAAGTGCTATCTTCAAGGCATTCCTGCATCCAAAACACTCCCCAGAAACCTGCCTAGTCCTCCCATCTAACCAGCCTGAATGTCACAAATCATAGCACAGAAGCTGCTTTATAGTGAATCATTAACATTGTCAGGAATGAGTTGGCAATGAAAAAAAAAGCTTTCCATTAGAGAACTGAGGGAGAATATACAAATGACAGCATTGTCATTTCTCTTACATTGTTTTATAAAGTGCACTATTGATTAGGAAAAGTTTATTACAAAATATATATGATGTGTATGTATACATGACAATTCTGTTTTCATCCTGTATTGCTTATAAGCATGTATAGGTGTGCTTTAGATTAACTGCCCTATTTTAGGTTTTTGAACTATGTAAGTAACAGTTTCATTATGTGCAAAGAATGTCCAGCCTTAACAAATATATTTGGAAAGTAAGAGGTACAAAAATGCAAGATATATGTGTAGGGTGTTTTTAATCTACATAAAGATTAATAAAGATATTCCAAACTCCTTTTAGGTGGTATCTGAAAAGGTCTTTTAGGATAATATTGCTTCAGCATATAGGCATTGTTATCTGATTACAACTCAGAGGTATGTAACTTCAACGAAGATGCTTTGCTGTCAATTTTCCTGTTTGGCACAGCTTGAATGGGATAATGTACACTTATAACATGTAATACAATTAGTTCTCTTTTGAGCATCAAATATTGTAAAGAAAGTCATTTTGATCAATACATGTGATGCTTTTTATATAAAACCCTAATATATTTGTGTTGTAAATTAGGGTTTTTTTCCCTTCCTATCTTAAAAGACAATTGCATGGAATTATATGGCTTTGTTGTTCATGGAGATAAAAACGTGTCAAACCATCAGTGGCAAAAAATGTGTGAGGATATACAGTATACACCTAAAGAAAAAGAAGATTGATTTTCAAAGAACAAGTTAATTTGCTTTGACAACACTGGTAGCATTCTTTAAATAGTTGTAAATTCTAATGAACACTATGCAAAGCAGACAGTACTCCTCAAAATTTCACATGAACTTACACAAATAATTGTAGTGCTTTTCTTTTTCTTAGATGGTCATGGGTGCAGTTAGGTTATTCTGATTACATTGGTTTGGTGTAAACCTACAGTATTTAAGCCATTTCTGTTGACTTTTGGATTTATGTTCATGCCACTGAGCTCAGGATCTGGCTGGATGCTTCATAGCAGTTACTAGCCAAAGCCAACAATTCTCCAAATATTCAGTCTCCTACTGATATTTAGGTGTGGTTTGAGTGGCAGCATTACACAGGCAGAGGGAAACTAGTTTTTTCTCCTCTCAAACAGGTTGACTGTGCAAGAGCTCCTTCAGACAGAGCAATTTGCATGGTATCCATCAACACATAAACTACTTCCTTCACAGGGAAACTGTCAGGAATACATAGGCTCCAGAGTACTGGGAACTGCATGATATCTAAGACATGGCAGTCTAATCATGATGTTGCCTCTATAATCACTACAGCTTGTCCCAGGACACTTTTGGGAAGCTGGGTGGAAAGGAAACTTCTTTCTAACTCTCTGTTGGTGTGGCGGAAGGCGATTTCAAAGAAAAGTATGGTAGGAATGCTAACAATAATCCTAGTAAAAACAATAACACAAGAGCCAGTCTTTTGCTTTAAAAATCAGTCGCATCTTCCTTTAGGCTATCTTGGGCAATCTTTGCATAAAATAAAGTCTTGATCCAATGGCTAGTCCACTCACTTCTCTGAGTACTGTATGAGGTCTAAAGAATTAAGCCTTATAGAGAACCGGTGTGTGGTAGCTATTGCCTACTTGTTTCTTATATGAAGCCTTAATTTTTCTCACAGGAGATGAAACTGCTAGAGCCAGAGTCACTAAATACAGGCATTTCATCAGGCAGTGAGACTTTCAATAGAAATACACCAGGAAAGGAAAGGAGACAGAACAAGAACCCAAACTCCATTAATTCTCCAAGACAGTAAGAGAGGCATGGGAAGAATTCTGACTTAAACAGGGAGTAAGATCTTCCCTTCACTGATATACTGTTTGCTTGATCAAGAAAGAGAAAGATAAAATAAGCCCAGTGTGATTTACTGACTGTTAATAGAGACCTCTGTCTGATGTATAAAAAAAAAATGCATGCATATATTTTTTTATACATCTACATAATCAGGCATAGATTATTTAATTACTGATAAATAGTAATTAAAACAAAGAGTTGAAGGCCATCCCAGTGAAAAAATAGATTTTTTTTAGAACTAAATTTTTTTTAGAACTAATATTACTAAAATGTTACTATTTTCTGTGTGCCCAGAAGAAAGCATAAAATATTCTTCCCCCAGAAAGTGGGGAGATACTTTGTTTTGTTTTGTTTTTTTTTCCCTTTATATTGGTCCTGAGTACAAGGTGAATGTTATCAGAAAGCTGTGCAGCTACACAGTGAATGTAGTCAGGTCGTCAGGAAGACAGGCAAGCTGTATATTAGAGTTCACTGCTCGGTTAAATCCTCAAAGCCTGATCCACATGGGGTCAAACACCCTCAGCTCTCACTTAAAGACACTGTACAGGTTAAACACAATAACCTGAATTGTTTCTCATTTTGGTCACCAGAACATGATATCAGTAGCAACTATCTAAACCTCCAAAATAAAAAATAATAGTCAAAGTGTGGTGTTAGGAAACACACACCCCTGTGACCCCAGTAGTTCTGCGCCAATGAAAAATGGAGGACTAAGCCTTGGGTGTTCATTGGCAAAAGTAACATGTTTCCCAGTTATCGTGTAACACATGTAAAGAATAGCCATCCATGCCCACATTCTGGTGGCTATACACACCCATCCCCTTCTTAATATAGTAGCATCAGTCAAGAAGAAGGAGGTTATAAAAATGAGTAACAGCTGTCAGTAGAAAGGAGTATTGTAACACGTGGAAACATATGGCTCAAGAATCCACTGGGAAAATACATACACCCAGTAACTTAACACTGGACAAACTCTAACACCTAAGAGCCACCAGCAGCACACTGGAGCAAAAGGTAAGAGTACAAAAAAGAGGATGATGTTGAAAGGCATAACTTACGTCTCTGAAGTCTGTCTGTACAACTAGTCCAATACCAGAACCCATGCACCTGTGATAACTTTTATTAAGGCACCTTGCAGTGAGATGGAAGCACTTCTCTGCACATCAGTTACCCAGTGGTGTAAAGTCTGAATGAAACTGAAACTGCAGAATGCCTTGCAAGTGTATTTAGAATTCAAAGATGGGGAGAAATACTGGATGGAGATGCAGACTTGCACGGGGGAGAGTGGTATGAGCACAGATCAGAAGAGACAGCAGAAAGAACACAGATTCATCTGTTCCCTTCCCTGTTACATTCTTTCTTTTTAGGATGCAAATTCTTCACAAAACCAGAGACTGTTCCTGCCTTTGCTCTTCTGTAGTGCCTAGCACTGTATTATGTATAACATAGCTTAACTAGACATCAGATACAAATCTTATTTTTCCACAGACCCATTTCTAATGCAATTACAAATTTTCTTAGGAAAGCTTTTAATGAATCATTTCATTCTGATATGCTGAAATTTACTCTTTTAAAAGGTGAAAATATTGTGAAAATATTTGATTTGATAAGGTTAATTACTATAGTCATAGATTTTTAATTCATTAATTTTGATTTTTGTCTTGTTTTGAGGTAAAAGTTAGTGTTATAATTTTGGAATTTTCCATTAGAAAATAATCTTCTGTTTCTTCAGAAAACCTAAGTCTTTGAAAGATTTATTTCTAAACTACTTAGCTGATTTTTTTAAACTAATTTTATGTCTTCCTCTATGGGCTGACAGGTGATAGAAATATCCTTTTTTTGGTACTTATTCAATGGGGCTTTATAGGAATATGATATGGGAGATGCCATTCAAAGATGTATCATACCACTCATTTACCAGTTAAGGATTACCTGCCACATGGAAAAGCAATCTCAGCCCAATCACAGTGTATTTTGTATAACATGTGCTGTGCACAGTAAACAGAGATTCTTCCTTATGAAACCAAAGAAAAAAATGCCTGTCTCTAATTTTTTGTTGCACGAAACAATGACTCCTCCCATGCCACTTTTCCCTCTAAGGGTAAGGCCAACCTAAAACACCACCAACATATTTTTTGCAGGGGAAGTTGCCAATTTATTGTCATAGAGAATTAGTAAGAAGAAATATGAACCTTTGCCACTGAGATTAGAGGACCAATAGAAGAACTGGAAAAAAACCAACACAACAAAACCCCAGAAACCATACAAAATTTTGATTGTCTCATTTAATTACTGTTTTCTTACTTCACTTAAGAGAATTAATTCCTGCTCTGTTAGTTTTGAAAAACTTGGTAGTTCTGCTTTTCAAAGCCTGCAGCCATTTTATTGTAATTTCATTGTAGGTAAGCCTCCATCATTTGAATTGCACTTTCTGTTTCAAATTTAAACAGTTCTAAGGATATGGAGGACCTCTTTTTTAGAACTTAACATCCTGTAGACAAGCTCTAGTCCCTATTTAGTCATTTAAAAAAGTATTATGACTTCAAAAAATTGCTGATAGTAATGCTGAACTCACTGAAATCATGCAGAGCTGTAAAATATGTAATAATTTTGTAAGAGTAAACAAGAGCATAAGTAGTTGTCATAATGCACAAAAATGAACAAGTCAAGTTTCTTGCAATGTATTCAGTATATGCAGGAGCAAACGACCAACTCATCATGACTTCTCATTTATTATCTCTGATCCTCTATCGAGATGTCATTTCCAGTGAAGCCATAATGTTAGTCTCCATTGCCCATTTGTTACGCTTTCAAGTAGAAGTTTTTGTATTGAGCCAAATTTGATTTTCTGTATAAAATGTCAAGATTTTGTTCGAGTTTTAAGAAGGACACATGACACTCCAGTCCTCAGTGATATTTGACATGTTTGCATAGATAGCACCAATTACATCATCAATATACTTAATTAGCAGTCAGAGTCAAAAATGAACAACAGAGTGGAGGAAGAATTTAGGGGCATAGACTTTCCTTTTGATCCAAGGGTGGATGGTTCAGAAAAATGCATTTTTGCCTCCCCAGGCAAGAGGGAAGCACTGACTGCTTCTTCTTCCGTTATGTTTTTTTTAATCCCCATAGCAGCAGTGAAGCAGAGCCGAGTAGGCCAGGGAATCTGGCCTGTTGCATGCTGGTGGCTTAGTCAGATATGATATCCATGTCTAGTCCCTTCATTACCTCATTCCTCCTACATCAAGATGAAGCCAATGTAAATTACTAGATGAAAAAAGCTATGTGATCTTTCAAGTTAAAAAAACCTCCTTGCATAAATGTTGCATCAGCCATTCATCTGCCAACATACATTGTTTTGTCAAACAAGGCATTCTGATGGATCTCCTACCAAAATGTAAAGTGTGACAAAGATCAGTAAAGTCCAGAAAGTTGCCTTTTGCAAAGGTTCCCTTTTCAGTTTTACTCTGGTTGCCTTATCATTTGCAAAAAGAATCCCATCTCAGATGCAGCATCTGTTTTTCAGTAAAGTCCTGCTTTTTACCCAATTTTCCAGCTGGATTGACTGAGGCAAAAGAAGGTCAAGTGACTTGCCAAGGTCAGATGGCAATCCAGTGTTTTACCAGGGATTAGAATTTAGGAACCTCATGATTAATAGAACAAATAACCTCCATGCACCAAATCCCCATGGGATAGGCAAGTCACAGAACTGGGTAGGATTAACCAGAAAGGACTTGCCTGCTTAGGTAAGCAAAATATACCCAGCACAGAAGAAATACAAACATTTTCAAGTTGCCAGGGCATAATCCAAGGAAACATTTACATGTGTGTGCTTGTGAAGTTTGTGGAGGTCTTTAAAAGACCAGGCTCATATTTGAAGCCATTGCATTAAATAGCATACACACATCTTTATTTCAAAAAAATGGAATAACCCATCTCAATCCGCTATTATTAATTATTGAAAGAGGCTTAGCCACTGGCACTGGAGATATATACCGCAGAAAGCCCTTTCTCCTAACAATAGGGCACATGCTCAGAACAGCAAGTAAACAAACATTCCAGACATGCCTTATGTTCCAGCAGCAGCACCTTTTAAACAAATCTTACTAGTTACAGAGCAAAAAGGGAAACTGTTTTGATTTAAATCTGTCCCTGAGCAATTTCCATGAGTTAACACAGCAGAAGTACAAGTACAGGAACAAATAAACAAACAAACAAAGAAACTTGAGCTTCCTCTAACAACCGAACTGCCACCAGTTTCCAAAATGCAATCATAGAACAGTCCATTCTTGCACCACAATTAAGAGAAGCTTACAATGGAGGCGAACCGCTCCACCCCAGCAAAGGGAAAGGGCGTTGAAATGCTAATTGCACACAAAACTTCAGTTATGCTGGTGATTAATATACTTATTGTTAAAATTGGAATAACAAAGAGTATAATATAGCAGTGCTTTTGTGTCCTCTGGCCGTTCAAAAGTGTCTCCTTGCACTTTCTTTGGGTGCCAGAACTACTCAACTTCATTTTACGGTTTTCACTTACACTGAATAGACAGGAGATGTGGAAGAACAGCTATTGGCGTGTTTTAAATAATGCAAAATAGGTAAGACTTTTGTGTGTGTGTGTGTGTTTTGTTTTGTTGGGTTTTTTGGTTTTTGTTTATATTTTTTTAATTTTTTATTTATTTAGGAGACCTGTAGTGGGGAGGACAGAACAAACTACTAGGTTTTGTTCTGCTAGGTGAAAAAAGAATGGAAGAAGACCTGGAGTACATTCTAATAGACAAGGTCCTGATTTTTCATTCTTTCAACTTTACTCAAGTCATAATCACTTACTCATTGCTATAAGCTACTGAGATTTCTAGCACAACCTACCAAAAGACTTACATCTGTGTTAAAGGAGATGAACTCCAAATTGGCTGTTACTGGCTGCAGCTTTATGCTTAACATTAAACATTTACTGAAAATATTTTTCTGAGTAAGGCAAAGATATTGTGCATTTTGCAGAATTGCTTTCAGAGTCTAATTTCTACAGAAAGATTTTCAAAGGAGAGGTGGATGTGCATACCTCCCTGTAAAGCAAGCCTCCCATTCAATTCTGTAGGATGTATGAGAACAGCCACAGATCCTTGCTATATTAGAGTGGGACTGTTTATAATCCTGACCCATTAGAGGTGGGGATAACTATGTGGAGTCTACAGTGTCTAGTCTAAATTAGTCTATCTATCTTCATTACAGTGTCTAGTGTAACTTAGTGTTATCTCAACAGTAAGTAGCTTATTTCTGTACTCACATGGCTTACATTAGCATAAACTAGTAATTACAATATAATCAATATTTAAGACAAAGGAGGCTGCAACAGACCCTAAGCTATTTTGTGAGTGATACATGTTAAAAAGAGGCTTTTCTGTCAGAAAACTTCAGATTGCTCACCTCAACCTCAAATGTCTTGATTTATTGCCCATCATAACTGTCAGTGGCTGTTTATGGTTGACATTAAAAAGTGTCGACTGTACTTTGAAACCTGACAAGAAAATAAACAAATATACCTGTAACATAGCCAGGGCACTGTAATAATATCGCTTCTGTAACAAAGTTTTTGCTGACTTTTAAATATCAAACGATTGCCAGAATGAGGGCAAGGAACAGCAAAGCGAGGCTAAAGGAGTATTGCTGCTGCTCAAATGGATGTACAGCTCTGGAGGAGGAAGAGGAAGACAGAGCCCCTGAATGTCCAGGAGGCTGTGCTCTGGTAGAATAACTCCAGGGAACAGCAGCAATAGGGAGCAGAGCCTGCTGGAATTAGCCTTAAGCAGGTAATTTGGAAACAACTTGTGATTTTAAAAGCCGGTTCAATCAAGCAAGACTAAACTATAACAAGCTCAGCACAGGTATGTAACAGCAGGTAGTATTAATTTGTGTAAATTAGGTTCTACTCAGAAGTTCACTTACCTCAGAAAGATGCTGAGAAAATTGGATCTTTTTTAATAGCTATTATTTTTTTTCCCTTCCTCCAGCTACTGAATAAAAATGATGCAATGAGCACAATAAAACGTCAGTAATTCTTTTTCCCAGGATCATTAAATGGCAGTTTGGCTTTATACTCTTTTGAATACTGCCAGAAGAGATTCCCATTTGCATTAAACTTTGTGAAAGCAATTTTCCTTCTTAATGTATTGTCCTACAGAATGAAGCATAGAAACATGCCCTATTGAAGGGAAGAGTAAACAAGACGTACAACACAAGACTGTGGGAGAAGGAAGTTCTTACGTAAGCACAGGTTCCTGGTGTCATTTTATGTCATCCCTATGGGACTGGCAAGTATGGCACAGGACTGATAGAAGACTTGTCTTTTTGCAAAGCAAGGTGGAATAAACTATGGCACCTAAACACAAGTAAATATATACATTATGTATATGTACTTCACAAAAGTATATGAAAAGTATCATGACAGGTGACAGAATTATTTCAAATGTCCTTAGTACTTCTTAAGAGATACAGTTTGCTTAGCATCATAGACTCAGTGTCAAATTTTTTAGAACATATCTTGCCTTGAACAACCCTCTGTGCCTGGGACATGCTAACTGTGTGTGTCTTCTGTTTGAGACTTTTATTGCAACAAAGGAAAATTCAGATGGTGCCATTCATGTCTTTCCAATCGTCCAGCTTCATTCCCTAACAGACATGCCTTAGACTCAATTTATATATTACAACAGCTTCAAGTAACACAAGAAATTTAACACTACCTATGCTCACAAATTAAAATCCAACCATCTGTGCAGTAAGGCTCTGAACAATCCTGAACAATCAGAGAGAGCGAGTTCTTTCTTTGAGAACCCCAACCCCGGAGGCTGGATGAATGGCTTTAACCTTGGTTTTTCTTTGCATTTGTAAGTTTATGACAGAATCTGGCTGTTTTAATTCTATATTCCAGTTTATTTAGCAAATGAAGTTTAGTTTAGTTACTGACATAATAAATCAAGTCATGGACCATGAAAAATGTGATCAGAGAGATATTCTGCATAAATGTAAAATAATGGTGGAGTAGAACTTTATAAAAGTTGTGTTTTCTTTTTTGTACAGTAGTGAGACAAGGAAAAATTAAAAGGAATTGTTTGCTGTGTGGGTCAGCTTATTAGTTTTGTTAATGAATTAACTACTCATCATCAACGTGTTTTAGTCAAGTCATAAATCCCTTTCCATTTTCATTAGGTCAGTGGCTGAGATATGATTTCATGCTTAGAAATAAACAATTAAATGATTTAGCAGCTGTATTTCCTTAGACTTTTAATGGTATTTTTCAGTTGCAGTTGTATACGACATTTCTTCTGACAGTGATGTGATTATTGTGGTCATATGTATTGCTATGCTAAACAATGTATATCCTTATTTTTTTATTTGCATTTCTTATTTCACAGTGCTTTGCTACCCAGACTTTGACTTCCGAAAAATGTGTTTATCATACTTTGTATATGCTGTGGCTTAAGGAGCATGATGGGCTGTACCAAATAGGTAAGAGGTCAGCATCTGGCATTAGTTCTTAATCTGGCATACAAGAGGGGTCAAAGCATTACTATAAAAACCACATTGTTGCTATTGATTATACATTTGAAGACTTTAGATGTCTCTTTTCATGCAAAGTGTATCCCTAAAGGTCTTCCAGAATTAAATAATATGATTACACAGATGAATAATGGCAGATACAGAGCCAAACTCAGATGTTTAGTCAATGAGCTGAGATTTGAAGCGAAAACTACTCCATGTGACTTACACTGAAGGGGAAGACCCTCACATTGTATAGGCTGAAACCACCTAAAGAAACTAGTGGAGAAGTGGCAATAGTGAATGACAATGCTGATGAAATAGCATAGATGCAGTATTTTTCAGACCCTTGTAAAGATCTTGATATAACTTTTACCAGTAAATCTTATAATGTCTATATCTTCCAGTGGAAACATCGCTCTGATCAGCTGTGCAAACTCTTCTTCTGGTGCAGGTGCCATAGTGTTATTAAATGGCACCAGGTTAGTCCTCAGATACCATGGTTCAACATCTACCTAATCCTTGCCTCACTTTAAAGCTTTGTTATCCCAAAAAGTAGCTTTTTGT
Source organism: Pezoporus occidentalis (assembly GCF_034315485.1). NCBI lineage: Eukaryota > Metazoa > Chordata > Aves > Psittaciformes > Psittacidae > Pezoporus > Pezoporus occidentalis. The sequence continues at coordinate 5,970,414 of NW_026913964.1, read as the reverse complement.
AATGTTGGGCCACTTTGTTGTTTTTCCTGCTTCTGGTGGCAGGTACGTGGTTTTTGATGAGAGTCATGGCTGATGGACCATTTGTTTGGTCTACAAGTGTATTCTACATGAAAGGGTGGTTAGAGTTTTATGACATTTCACTCTTCAAACCACAAATATTTGGGTGCTACAGTTTGTGAAAGAAACAATGAAAACTAGAAAGCATGGAAAACTTTTATCTGATTTTCAGAATTGTTTTTTTCCTTTTTGCACTGAGGTAACTCAAATTTTAAAAAAATTGTTCGCCCACATAGACAGATTTTTAGGAGATTCTGAAATGCAAATAGAGTCATTTTTAGGGCACATACCTGTGATGTGGGAAACTGAGAACAAGGTTTTTGACTGTCACTGCTTTGACTATTCTGGTCTGAGTGAGATTCCCTTTTGCTTTTATTACCTTGCCTAAAAGCAGATTAGTCATGCTGTGCTTTATGTGTGCGTTTATGTTGTAAACTCAGGCACATTTAGAAAGATCAGTTTGTTTTCCTGATATTTGTTGTGTAATATTGTTTCAAACCAATGGAAGTTCTGGTATGGTAGACTCAGGTAGGAAAGTACAGCCAGGACTATGACTAGTCTGCTCATGCTTGTGCTTGTATTAGGAATTAGAACAAACTCAGTTTTTCCCTCCTGACGTGTTCCAGCAGTGTCTCATGTTTTATACAGCCAAATATAATCAATACACAGTAAGTCTGGGTTCAAAACTGTGCATAAATTCTAATACTATTTTGACCAGGACCTCCACCTTTGTCATTGATGTGTTTTTGTTCCTTCAGAAAGTCTCCAGATCAACATTTTCCAGAGAAAAAGAAAATTCCTGTCCGTAGTGGTGGACAAGACATGAATTAATAATGGCACCTTTACTTTGTGGATACCTTCACGTCATCTTGAAATATCTGAGAGCAGCCCCAAGGCTGTTTTTTACACTGTGGTTGATAGTGACTCTGGAAGGAAGATCTCACAGTAGGCAACAAGCAGCACAGCTGCAAACATGGCACCTCCTTCATTTGCAGTGCTCTGGCTCTACATCAGCCCACACTGAAGAAATCCGCATCTGGGGAAGCTTGCCCAGTTTCTGGTCCTTTATGCCAGATGACACAAAAAAGCTGCATCAGAAGAGACAAACTGATCTATTTGTAAATGTAAAAGCAACATTTCCATGCTTGGTTATTTATGTGAAAGGGACAAGGATTTATTGTAGGTGGAGCCAGCTGGGTTGCCTGCAGTCAAGTTAGTTTGATGCTTCCCTTTAAACTACGTTTTCAATTGCCTAGAACTGTGTCAAAACATTAATGTGTTGGTATAAACTTCTTATTGAAGAATTGTCTCTTTCAGATTCACAGCTCCCCACCCTCAAAGATTTGCAAGAGCAGCTTGTTGATTCCAAGTTTGAGAGAAATTTGTTCCACCACATTATTTTTTTAAAAATAACCTGCATTTTGTTGAGAATCTGGGCAACAACAACTTGAAAGATGACTGGGGAGTATGAAAGGAATAGGATGAACTGACACAGAATGTGTGGAGCTAAGACTGCCAGGACATCTGAAGGTGATGAAACTAGGATAATGATAGTAGAATGGTGAAGAAGGGGGAAACAGAGGTCTGGCACAGTGACAAACAGGAAAAAACACAAACTGGAGATTAGGCTTGGTAGACAGGCAGGAAGGTCTAAGCCCTAAAGCACTCTGTCCTCCTGTCCTGGGTTCAGCAGTAGCAGTCATGTTTCTCCTTCGTGGTAGCTGGTGCAGTGCTGTGTTTTGACTTCCAGCCTGGGAACAGTGTTGGTGATACCGATGTTTTCGGTTGTTGCTGAGTGATGTTTACCCTGACCAAGGACTTTGTGAGGCTCATGCTCTGCCAGGGAGGAGGGGAAGCCGTGAGGAAGCAGAGATGGGGCACCTGACCCAGGCTACCCAAATAGGTATTCCATACCACAGCACGTCATGCCCGGGGTGGGGGGTAACTGGGAGTTACAGCAACTTATCCAAATCATATAATTCTCTTTCTGTTTGTCCTGGATTTTTCAGATCTGTATCATTTAAGTCAGGTTTTATACAGATGCCTACTACTTGTGTTTTTCTCATTTTGAGATGCTTAGGCTGGAACTCTGGTGCTTGACTAGCAAAATTGCTGCAAGTCAAGTGAAAAGGAGCAGCACTTCTAACAGTACAAAAGGGAACTTTGCTATATATTCTGAAACATTAAGTCGTAGGCAACTTAATTTTGATATCCAAAATAATGTGTTTTTTCCAACTGCAGAATTTGTGTCTTATTTCTCTGTATGTTGTGAAAGGAATCATATGGAAACAAATTCTCATCTTGCAGAGGTTTTGTAGAAGTAAAATCATGTGATGATGCAGACAGTTACAAAAAAAAGATCATGAGGAAATGAATAATTCCATATTCATATATGGGCCTGAATAGTACATAGGTAAATAAGCAGTAAATAAGCAGTAAATAAGGCCAGAGGCCACCCACTGAGCAATAAGAATAAAAAATATATTGGATCACTGCTCATTAAGTGAACGTTCGTCTTTCCTGTGCACAGAATGAGGCAGAGGTCCCAGGGAAAAAAAAGACGATGGCATCCTGTAATCAAAGCCTTTATCATAATGCACCCCAGAAAGCTGAATTAGCATAGCATACATTGCCTTAATAATTCTAGTTTTTCTCATATTCACAAGTTTGCCTATTCAACAGGAACATTGTTACCATCATTGCACATGTATGCTAAGCGACAACAACAAAAAATCCAATCCCATCTGAGATGCACTGCAGGTAATAGTACACTATTGCAGATGACAATTTTTTAGTAAGTTAAAGAAAAATATTTTTGAGTCTTGTCAATGGATGCATATGGAGGTGTTTAAAATCTTTAGAAAGGCAAATAATTCTGACATCAGAGTTTGGGGATAAGTAAAAGTTTAATCAGATAAATTCTGCTTTTTCCTTTTCTAAAAGAAAAATCAAACCTTAATCCTACAACTGTATATTAAATCACTTATTCACTGTGACAGGCAGGAGAACACAGATATAGTAATCTACCACTCGGGTATCTGGTATGCACTGGGAGTCCTGAAATTGATCTCGGCAGGCTGAATGCTGTGCACCCACGCATTGTACAATGTTGTGATTACAACAGGTAGGTGGTTCAGGTAACAGTGAATTTCAGATACGCAGGAGACCAGTATAACGTGTGGTAGGATTTGCAGGATTTGTTAGGGCACATCTTATAATTGTAAGCCTGATACAATGTCTGATTGGCTTCCCTCTCATGCCACTGAAGATGTAAACCCCTTAGGAAAGTGATGGGTTTTTTCTGCAGAAGTTTTTGGAGAATCCATTTTAAGAGAAATAAATTAATCAAAGCTGATTATATTGTGCACACTCCATTTCTGTGAAGGAAATCAAATGAAAAAATATTGTTTTTTGCCTGAAACATTGTAAAACACCTGTAGAACAAAAGGGACAGTTTATAACCTCTCAACTACCTTCAATGCAAACAAAAAAATTTCAATATCCTGCACAGACAGTATCAAGTTAACAGAATTTTGGCAGAATATTACTGATAAAATTCCTCAGGACTGTTAACAGCATCATCCAATGGACTGCTTGTCCACTCATTTTGTCATGCCTTGCTACCTTCAGGTATCTGTGAGTCCATCTGTATGGTATGCTCATTATGTCTTACCTTTATGTAGCACATGTTTTAAAAAGTGCTGTTACTTATGATGAAAATCAAAGGCACTACTGCATATAAGTGGTAAGAAACCCTGCCAAGGAGTGCCTGCAAATGACTTGGTGAGAGCAGAGAAAGCTGAAACCTTGGTAGAATCCTTCCCAATTTTACCAGCTTGCTGTCCATACCCCCTTTTGCATGAAACATTCCCCATATGGGTTTTCTTTGAGAGGTTACTGCCTGTTCCATTCTTCCACTCTTCCTAAGACATGGGGAGGGAGCGGGGAGAAGAGAGGCTGGATATCTGTAATTCTAGCCCAGAACTGTCAGATCAGCACTTTATGTAGCTGGCTATCTGCTGCTTGAAAAAAAAATAAACAAAAAGAATAGGCAAATCTGTGTTCTTGTAGAAGAAATCTTCCAAACTAGCCACTCCTCTGTGAAAGTCAGAGGGGAATCTTCTGTGGTATGTTGGGCCTAATGGCATAGACAGCTGGACCTATATTTGTATATTGCAAGAATCATCCTTCACACTGAGAAAAGGAAAGTTTTAGAATACTTTTTGAAAATGCAGATAGGAAACATAAGCATGCACATGTACAAGTCATCCGCTGTTTCTTTAAGCTACTTCAGGCATCATGTCACAAGTTATGTTAGTTCTTACTGGGTTTACCAAATAGTAGCTGATTTTAATTTTTCACCAACAGATTGTTCAGGAGGTTTTGTTTGCGACAGGACAGTCCCATAGTTGTTCAGTTTTGATATTAGTTAGAACTGACAAAGGTCTAGCCCAGTATTTTAAAATCCAAAATTGTTAAGAAATAGGTCATGAGAATGTCAGAAATATTCCTGTCAGGAAAAATGTAGTGTTTTCTATGTTCCCAAATATGGCTTGATTATTGTAGTAACTAAACTACTCTCTTTTTCTTCAAGCAGTAACCAGATAGTGCTGGTAACTTTTAAAATATCACTAGATTGTAGATTTAGCACCATGTTGCTATTAGTTTGATATTTCACACGTTTCTCAGAGCTATTGTCTCAGATTGTCAGCAGATATCATTGAAACTGCTTACAAGTCATGCTTGAAGGATTATTTGCTGTACTTTTGTAAAGGTTGGCAACTCTCAAAATTAAATACAAATGAAAAATTAGCATAAACAAACCATCCTGCACCCTGGCTGTTCTTGAGCTGGTAGAGTCCAGATTCTCCTATATTTTACTAGGAAGGGGTGCTGTGTATGTTGAAGGCAAGTTCCTCTAAAGGTTCAGCATAGTACACTTCTGGTGGACTGGGACATGCTTATTGGAAACTTTTCTTCCAAATTAAAAATAGTCATAATTTGCTCTGATTAAATATGTGAAAAGGAGCATAGAAAGATATACATGTCTGGCCAAAGGCTGGAAAGAAAAGAATTATCTCTTTCTGGCCAAAGAAAGGGCCACAGCTACCTCTTCTGTAAATAAGGGTGTGCAGCAGGGGAATGCTGAGTCAGCTGCAAAGAATTAATCAGCCTTTCAACATCTTGGCTCAGGAAAAATGGAATTGTACTGTGGGTAACTGTGATGGTGCTCAGTAACAAAGAATTATTCTAGAAAATCTCTAAAATTGAAGGTGGAAAGGAATTTATTCCCATTTCTCTCTAGCTGCAGACTAGACAGAGCCTTCCTAAGTTCTTTGACTTCAAATTTGATTGAAGCAAGTAATGCATTTTAAGATTGTTCCCACCCACTGGCTCCTCTGGGTATTTGAAAACCTGGCCATTTTATGAGGATGTTTAAATAGGTTCCAAGCTCATTGAAACATCTGAGCCTACACTTCTCTACATTCATCCTGTATACTTAGTTGGCATTTAAGCTTCTTGCCTTTAATTCTCTATCCTTCAAAACAACATGTAGAAAACTCAAGCAAACACACAGCACACAAAATTCTTTCCTGGTCCAGACTCCTTTAATGAGAGTAATTAATAAAAAAAAAAATTAAAGATTTAGAACCTTAAGGGGTGGATAAATACCTCTAGGCTAAGGGAGAAACCCTTTAAAATTGAGGCACCTTAATTGACTCCAGTGGACCTAGTCTAATTTACAACAACAGAGGATCTGACTTGAAATGATTACATGTTTTATCTGAAATTGCTCAGCACTGGAAACACTGGAGTGGAAATCTTACAAGCAGCAGCATCTTTATGAGATTTCCAGTACCTCTCTCTTCATGTAGTGCTGTTCTAAAGGAAAATATGCATGCCAGAACTGGGTAATAACTCTGACAGATTCCCCCATTCAGAACATTGAAAGGTGCAGCTGGGCTGGGTACAGTAAGAATCCTTGTGATCTCCTGCCCCAGCGAATTCCCTGATGCATGCAGCCAAAAGCCAGCCTCTCCCAGAATACTAAATCCATTGAAGCAGAACCTCTGAAACAATTTATAGCAGGTTTCCAGGTGCTTAGTAGCCATAGTGCTTTTCTTGTTTATGGCCCATAGTTTCCTCAGCCGTACTCTGTAATTTCCTTACTGAGGTCTTATTCTCAGGTCTGCATATATTTACATGTTTTACTCTGTAAGCTTTTAAGCAGCAAATTATACAAAATAGAGGTGAGACCTCTGCTAGTTGAGTCTTCCTTTTATTGTTTCCATTGTAGTTGCTTCTGGAAAATAAATAAGAACTTGAATTGACATAAAATAAATGACAGTTCAGGTTCTATAGGTTCATGTTTATGACATGATTGGACCACCGCCACTGCAACTATTTCGTAGTCTACAAGATGTCCTTGATTTGTTCTTTTACCTGTATGATAACAAGCACATATAATCTTTGCATATGCTTCTAAGAGGCTTCTAGACTCTGCCTGGTTTTACACATTCAGCTTGTACATTGTTCTTTGCAGAACTCTCTCAGCAATCTTAAATAATCTTTACATTTTCATCTCTACTATATTCATCCTTCAACGTTAAGTTAGATGAATATAAAGAGAAATGCAAGAAAATATGATAAATGAAGACACTTGTAAAATCACAGAATTAATGAAGTGTTCATTCATAAAAAGGATGTATTTTTTCTTCAAACAACTTATAAATTATTATAAGCCAAACGGAGCTACCTTAAATATTTTTTGATCCGTAAAAACACCTTCTACTGCCTCTTGATAGTAACTGTACAAAAAAGCCATGATGGTAGCAGTAGTGGAACTTGGGGTGCATCCATGCCAACCCTGTTAGATCTCTCATCTGCTTTTAACACGTCAGTCATAAGATTTTTTTCTTCTTTTATAGATCTCACAGAAATAGTCTTGGTGTCTGTGGCATTACTCCATTACTCTATTCCTTCCTCACTGAGCATATACTGGAGCCTGATGGAGAAATTTTATTTTTTTTTCCCTCAAGACCCACAGTATAGCCTTCCAAGGGCTCTCATTTTGTCTACACTCTTGCTAGGAAGCACAGACAACTGAAATTTCAGCCTCGTGATGGCCCTGTATTTACAACTCTATTGTACCTGACCTTGCTATGAGTACTGAATTGTTAAGCAGCTTTTGTAAAGGGGGAAGGCATCAATAAGAGCTGGCTGGAGTTCAGTAGAAAGAGACTGAGGCAAGATCAACAGAATGGGAAAGCAATAGTAGTTTTATAGTAAGAATGATCATCTCTAAGTTCACATGAGAGCAGAATTGCCGGATTCTCAGTAGATGATCCATAGTTAAATAGTATGCTTGTCCAGGTATTCTTTATTTCTTTTCCTTCACCTTATCTGATTGATAACATCCGTTTCTTCCCAGTGTAGATATGGCTACTCACTCCATGTTTTTTGCTGGTTTCTGCAGCATGTCATATACCAAGCTGCACTTTATCTTAATTTGAAATACCAGCCCACAAATTTTTTTAACTCTCAGCTGGAATACCTGTAAGAGCAACCCTTTGCCTAATTTTCTCTGAGGTAGGGTGTCTTCCTAGTTTCTATCTAGAACTTCAAGATCAGTTTTGATATGTGGGATGATATAATTAGAGATGAAGTGTCAGAATCCCACTGAAATTCAGTATGTTTTAATTCTGCTAAACTCTTTTCAATTCCTCTGAAAATCTCAACTAGAAGAACTTAAATAGGGACCAAGCTATATGGATTAATATTCAGGATAGTGACTATTTCTTTTCCTAGAACAATCTTGGCAAACAGAGAATGAGGCTTGTAGTATTATCATCAGTTACTGACAATCTACTTTCATTTTCTGAAAATTCACAAGTACTTAGAATTCTATCTCTGTGCAGTAATTAAGGAGGGTAAAGGTTATTTTCCTCTTTTGATTAAAAACTGAATTTACTTTGTGTTGATGTAAAAGCAGGAAATGTAATAGCAAATTAGTTTTTGTTCTTTCCATCTGCATTCAAAATTAATATTTAGTACAGATTTTCTACTTCATTTTCAGATAATCAGAATACACAAAGCTAGTAAGATTGTATCACCACTTCTCGCAAAGTAGTTTTTTGCAATTACATGAAAAATGAATCTATAGTAACCTTCAAAAGCTACTATTCTTAGGTGAATGGCACCAGAAACTTGAACATTCACGGGTAGCATTACGATTGTCTTGAGAGCACATATCCAGAATATGCTGAAATTTTGAGACAGTCCGGGTATAGTGGATTAGCTTAAGCATTCATTGTGCAGGAAAGCTACCAAAGTAGGTTTTATGGAATCATATCAAGACAGAAACAACCATAATGGGCATTGGCAACTGGCAAGCATGCTGCCTTTTGGCTGTCATCCAGAGCATGTAGTTTCAGAAAGTGAGAAGTGGGATTGCTCTTTAGTGTCTAAGTAAAAAATGAATGGAATGAAGGAAAATAGAAAGATGTTTCTATATTGACTCTTACAAGGTAAAAAATTAGACCTTTGCTTGGAAATAACTGGTAAAAAATTAGACCTTTGCTTGGAAATAACCATCTCTAAAGACAAATAGGTAACTCTGAAGAATATGTTTTATTTGCCTAAAATAGGCAAGTCTATCTCTCTGCTTAGTTTATCAGTTTTAACTTGACCGCTCTCTTTTTTTTAAGCTATATACTTCTTTATTGCGTTAGTGTGTAGGCTTAGTATTTATAGTGTCATAGATATCTGAACTGGTTGAGTTATGACAGCTGTGGATAACATTTGTCAGTATTTTCTGACTCTTACATAAGTATGTCAATAAAATTCGCATTTGAACAAAACCTCTCCTCTTCCTTCCCCGAGAGTAAATTAAAAGGATCATAATGCCATAAAATACCAATGTGTTTTGAGGGAAGAGCAAAATTACCAAGTAAGCTTATATTACAGATTCACAAATATTGATGAAAGCTGCAAGACTGGCTTTATAAAACGTATTTTTATGTTGTCAGTCCCTTCATGACAGACTCCAATGAAGATTTTCTGGCTTCAGTTTGTTTGATAATAATATTCAACACGAATGTCCTTGTTGCTTCCTGTCAGAAGATGGGCAATAATTTGGATTAACTTTGCAGTAACAAAAAAAGAATTTCTTGTTGGATTCATACTGATAAAACAAAAAACCTTATAAATATTCCAATGATTTTGAGATGATTTTTGGCTATGTTTTAACACAAATTACAGAAAAGTTTTCTTTATATTTTTTTTTCTGCCACAAGATTGCAAGGTACCTTGTACATGTCTCGTCTGTAATTTGATTTAAAAGTAGTAAAAGAAACACTTGATTTACTGAATTTTCAGACATCGTGTAATTAGTACACCTCTTTGCCATCTGAGTAACAATCTAAATGTCAACCTCTAGGAAAAAATTGACAACAATTCCAGTCAAAGCCAAAACATTGGACAAAATATTCTTGTCCTTAACTACTTATATTACACTCTCTGGAATTCCAGAATGATGAATACAACATATGAAACAGAACAAGTTTTGTCCTGTTGTACACCCTTGAATGCAGAAATGAAAAAACCTTATGTCAGTGCAAAATATATTTGCACAGGGTTGTTTCCAGCCTGATAGTGAAGTTCTATGTGAAGACAACTCTCATTTTTCAGAATTCATAAATGTCTCTTAGCAAATTCATAAGTAAGTCAAGCTACATCAAATAAAATAACCTAAATATTTTTCAAGAGAGTGCATTTCCTCTTAAATTTAAAGTCACACTTTATACAAATTCAGTATTTATAGAAGGAATTATTCACAGTGATGTATTATTTAAACTTTGGACATTATAATAAATTCTACTTTTTCCTTTAAATTCCACAGAGTCTAAAAAATTATCCTTGGAGCTGGTTTTATTCAGTTATCAGTGTAAAGGATATCAGAGAATTCAGTGGGAATCTAATCAAATCCCAAATATGTGTTCAACTTGAATCTAAGGTGCAAACGATCAGTTCATTCAACTAAATCCTCTGGGATGTTGATTGTGTCTTAGCATGTGTTTGCATAGAACCCAGAACAAAATAGCATGACTGGAGTCTTTGTGTGACGAAAACCGAATGAGTGCTCAATCAAGACTTTCCTTCTGAAACTTCACTCTACAGACAGAAACCACTCTGTGGTTAGTTTGCTGTCTCCTTTGCTCCTGTCAATTGAGTCCCATGTTAGCTAGGACTTGCCATTCTAAAAGCGGGTGGTAAGACCAAGAGTAAGTAATTATTTTGCAATTTTTTTCCTCCCAGTGGATAGCTATGTCAATTTGTACAACACTGGTATATTAGTGAAGACTAAAATTCGGTGTGGATAAACAACTAATTTTCATCTTATATTTATAGAATATCTTCTATCACATTAGATTTAGTCTCCATCTACATCTAAAGATGTTGAAAAATAGGTACAGGGTATTTAGTTTCATTTTATCAGGTCAAAAAAGAATTGTTTTCTCATTTATATTAAATGACAAAAATAAGATATCTAAACCCAATGTCTGTTTATTAATCTGTTGAAATTCCTACTTCAGGTCCCCATTGTGTGAGCAATTTGTACCATGAATTCCTATGGGATGCAAGGAAAAAAATCAGGACATGTTCTTTTTCTGTTTATTTTGGAGAAAATGAAATGTTGTTTTTTAAAGTTGCATTAAAAATCAGATAAAAACAGTTTTTATCTTTATGTGTCTTTGGGAAAATTCTACCTCAAGAAATTTCTTTAACAAAGAGAACATTATTTCAGCCTCTAACATTTCTGTCTGCCTATTATCATTAGTCATAAGCTAAGCCCTGCACTAAATGTCTAGTGAGCACAGATAATGTTCATTTTGTCTGGAAGACAGGTTGCCGCCTGTCAAGGAGAGATGGAATAAATGACAGGTTTGGACTCTGTGCCTTGCAGGCATATTAGGCTAAGAAATCGCCAACATGATGAAAAATTATTTTGTCAAAAATTTGTAGGTCACCCATCATTGTCTAATGTATTCTGTGATTAATTGCTAGCATAGATCAGCATTATGTCTTTCCAGTGAATCGCTTAATTGTTGCCTGCTTCATGCTCTTAATGTAATGACAAGGCATCTGGTCCTTTCACATGTGCTTTTAAATGCCAGCTTTTGCATCCAGGTTACGGGAACTGTAACATTAAACTTAAAGAACTAGTTGAAATTAAAACTTCCTGAAATCTGCCTCTTCTATTTCTTTTCTTTTCTTTTTTTTTTTTTTATGGCCATGTGTATGGTAGGCTGAGTGTTAGTGTTAATGTATGTAGATTTTATTTCTGATGAGTGATTATTTGACTGCTCATTTTACGAAGATTTATGGTGTGCTTTCTATCTCCTGACTGCAGTGCTACTCTTATCTTTAATAAAAGAGATGAGGACATTAATCAGCCTTTGTCAGGAGTCCTGACTAAGACATTAAATGTACTGTATGGGATAGGTAAACACGCTCCAGATCCTTCTTTACTCCAGTAGATCAGGCAAAAAAACACTCATTATATTTATCATAATTTCACATCTGCTGTTTTTGAAGCAATGTACCATGAGGCCATAAACTGTATTACAACTGTGCATAAATTCAACTGATTTGTGGCTGGAGTAACTAATTCCTAAAGTACATTTTAGAAAAACAAGCAGTGAGCCCTGAAATTGCAATTCCATAAAGGCACTAAATTACTGACTGCAGAATCAAGAATTTGCTTGATGTGATTCTGCAGTGACCGTTTTATAAAAAGTGACAGTGTGCCTGTGATTGAGTCAATAAAATAAGGACGAGTGAGCCGTATACTCAAACAAGATTAAAGAGAAACAGAATGACAGAGGACAGACACAGGGGATATGCATAGAAGAAAGTGTAATGTTCCCCCTTCAAAAATGGCTTTAGGATGTAGCTATTAATAGCAAGGATGTTAATTTGTAGGTAATCATTTAACTATGTGAAAAAAATAGATGCTTTTTCTTAAGTTTTCATCAGATACAGTATTTCTGTAAACAAGGATGAATTTTTTTATGGTAAAAGGGTTGTACCTCTTATCTTAAAATACCCCACATGTTTAAAATGACTGGATTCTCTCATCTGAAAATCATAAATAGCTTGAGCAAAATCAATGGGTCTATATAACAGACTTTAACTGTGGTAATCAGAAGAGCAGTCAGGACTACACCATTCAAGCTGGATCTTTCCTAAATTGAAAAGAATGTACTCTTAGGGAGTCATGAGATGTAATAGTCCATCTGAGCTGCATTTACTGCTTATGTTTCAAAGCAAAATAGCAACATGAACAACAGGCTCAGCCCAGGTGCAACAAGATTACACATGGCTCAGCCCATACCCATGCTTTGCTTCTCCTGGAGGCTAAGCAAAGAGAGACCAAAAGACTCAGGAGCTGACAAAGTATGGAAAGTACTGTTCCAACAGTTTTTGATGTTCAGTTTTGTTCAGGCCAAACCAATAAGTATCAGACTTTCAGTTCATGATGTTTTCCTTTCAGTGATATCTGAAAGTTGACACATAATGCTTATGAGAAAAAGATTATTTCTCTTGGAATATTTAAAAATGAAAATATTTTTAATCTTCAGAAGATACAGTCTTCAGTTATGGTGTGTATTGCTCTCATCCTATAGGTATAAAAGACAAAAAATATAAAAGACAAAACCAAAATAAAGCTGTGGTATGAGGTACTTTTAAGCATCCTCCTCTCAGGAGTTAATGGCTGTCCATAGTGTGTCAACAGCCCCTAGTGCATGTTGGTGAAAACAGATATTATGTTCATTTTAGAAAATGAAAGTAATATAACACCCGCTGGTGTTGTTAATAAAACTGTGTATAGCTCAGTTTTAGTACTGTTCTTGACCGCAGCCTGCTAAGCTTGGTCTACTCTTGCAGTAATAAATCCATAGAGATTATGCTGAATATCTCTGTGCTCTGTCCACGAGACTAAGCCAAAAAAGTGCTTGCTAGATGCCAAAGCATTGTTTCTATCTAATAGCATCAATCTGTGCATCACTGAGTATTTCTTTTCCTGACCTTATTACTTTACTGAAATTAAGCTTGAAACAATCTGATGTCAGACACTGTATATCTACTTTTATTGCTAGCCTTGCTAGGCCTCTCCATATTGCTAGTGCTGCATCTCATTTTAGATAGGTTGAACCACATATATATTCTCCAGTTTATTGAAAGTCTGATAGATTGTTTTCCGCATTCCACAATGGCAGGCCAGTCTTTTCATGAATGTTGGAGAACAAATGTAAATTCACACGTATACAACTGACCAAAAATGAATAGTTGTTTTTTCTTGATATTAAGAATAAATCCAGCATATCACTAGATATGAGTAAGAACAGTAGTGAAGCTGGCTTCAGTTCAGCTTTCATGATTCACTGGCAGTTTCAAATGTATTTGAAGAATCTGTAAAAGTTGATTATTATGATAGATTCAGAAAGATGTGCTCAGACAACAAAGCCACACCAGAATGAATTGTAAGGATTGAATGAAATGCAGACTACCTTCAAACTGAGGCAAGCTTTTGACATCTATCCACCCCCCCCCACCTCCTTTCTCTCTCTCCCCATTACCATATAAACTTAGCAGCTTCCTGCAGAATTCCACTGCAGTCAAATAAAATTCAATGATAAAAATCACTCAATAGCTCCATTAAAACAAAACTAAAATTATTCTTAGGCCCATGTCTAGGGATTAATATACTTAGAAGCTATCATTTACACAGCTTTTCTTCATGTTGAGCCTGCTCTTTGAAAAATAGTGAAGATTCAGGTGGCATGAGAGGAAAAGATTTTTTCCTTTTCCGTATTCTTGCTGTACCAAACACCCGATCCATACAGGGAATGTTGGTCTGAAGGAAAGCTGATGAATCAAAAGAAAATGTCCCTCCAGCCACAGCAGATACAAGTAGACCAGACACAACTGACCCAAATGTAGGCTGATTTCAAATTTATTACCTTGTAGGTGATTAGCCAAACCACTTTGAATGATATCCTGGATAGATCCATTGACTTCCACTCATACGTTGTGTGAATGCCTACCAATGCTAAAGGGGTTCATTATCCATACCTAAAAATAGAGCCGTTTTTTACGGGGATCGAGCCTTCTGAAAATATTGCAAAATCCACTGGTCAGGCTGACATTAGGAAGCTGCCTGGAAATCATCAGGGTGCGTGCGATGTGACTCCGGCAGTGTGATCGCTGAATGCAGCCAGCTCTGTTAACAACATTGCTGGGGTCTGGGTTGGGACCTTTCTTAAATGAGGGCAGAGGAAGATACTGGTCTTAAAAAATGGCTGCTGCTCACTTGTTTGTTTAGCCAAGATTGCTGAAAAGATCCACCTACAGTCCCTTCAAACACACCTCCTTTCTCATGAGGCTTCCATGGTAGCAAAGCCAGGAAAAGTTGGGGTCAGGGGAGGTGTGAACACACGCTGAGCGAACTGCGTTTGATGCAACATATACTATCCCTGCCTGCTGAGACAGCATGAACACCTGCTCTGGAGGCCAATTCCTTTATTTAGCTACTTAAGCACTGTTTGACCCTCTGCAGGACTTCTCTTATCATGGCATGTACTGAAAAATAGAAGAACACTGGTTTCAAATGAGTGCTTTCTGTAGTTTTGTTATTTTGCAAAAACCTCTTTTTTCTATTTCCTTATACACCTAATTCTTCACTCTGCTCCCAAGAAAGAAGAATAGTCAAAATGTTTACTGATAAAAATAAACAAAACATACTTACTCATATGAAATAATGCAATCTCTAGAATATTGTGTTCTGTATCAGCAAAAGACATGCCTCAGATTTTTAACTCTGTACTTCAAATGCAAAACTCATGTTCCTCTAAACAAAAGCACTTTTCTCTCCTCTGTATTCTCTGTATTTATCGTTATTGATTTTTTTGTTTCTCTCCAAATGCAACAAAACATCTTCTCCTTGAAAACCTAGTGTGATATGAGAACGGACTATCAGAGTAGATGATAGACTTATTTGCAGAAAGGGGCAATTGGACTCAGCTGCAGGCTTTTTCTTTGAGCCTGCTATTCTGCTCTTCCTGAAGCCTGAGCTAGAAGATGATTGACTTTAAGGAATTAAGGTGCTACATGAGACACCATCTACTGGTAGATAATGAGTTCTCAGGAAGCCTTGTCCCAAAACAGATATGTTACCTAGCTTCCTTAGTTTGGAAATCTGCATCTGCAGAAGGAGGGAATTTATGGATGTTAGAATATAAGGTTTCCTCCACACAATGACTATACAGGACTGTAGAAGTCCACCTGGGAATTTATCTACTACTTCTGTGGGTAATTATTTTCAGGTAATCATCCATAGGAACACAGTAACTTTTTAATATCAGTGTAGAATATAGATTTCTATTTACAAGAGGCAGTTCAATGTGCCCAAGCACCTGCTAAATAAAAGGAATTTGACTATTCTTGGACATGTGTTAGATTTGTCTCATGCCTAATCTATATTTCATGATAAAAGTCTGGCTATCATTATTTACACTTAAGGATGTATATGTGTGCAGCTTGAAAGAAGACTGAGTGATAATCACCTGTGAGTTAAGCAAGTTTATCCACAACTGGTTGTATTTTGGACAATCTAAACACAGAGCCACTGAAGCAAAGGGAGAGACAACAGCAAAATACTGAGGTCTTCTTATGAGACAATGCTTTAAAAGCACTTTCAGCATATCCGTGCAGCTTTGGTTGTATAATCTGAAGCTTATTTACAGAAGCACAGTGCTGAAGGAAGTGAGACCCAAAGCCTGAAGATTTAATAATTTATTAATTGACATGTTGTATCAGTAGCTGTTGTGAAATGGAATGTAGAATATTTATCATTGTAAATAGCTGATTAAATTTATAGTGTAATGTTAGGTATTTGGATATTTCTGTCATACTGTTACTGTTCTTTGCTATGCTGACTGCAAAATATAATAACTTCTAAGCAGTGTGTAAAACAAAGTGCTCAATTCACTTTATTAAAATATCCAATAATAATTGATTTAAAGGCAATAAAATGTGTTCATTAGAGGGTTTATATTCAAGAAATATTGAAAGTATACCTAAAACTGTCACTTTTATTGTGAATGAACAGGATAATATAATTTGAAAAGAGTGTGATCATAGTAAAGATTTGTCCTGCAGCATTATCTGATAGCTCATAAAGTGCTGAAATTTAATATGATGCTTTCAGTCAGTTTAATTGAAATTTAATTGCCACTTTGGGCAGAAGGTTTAGATCTGATCAATAAAATATTAAAGATTTTGTGCTTTCACTAGGAACAATTTCTTAGCCAATGCATCAAGTGTAACCTATGTTTTAGGAAATATTTGTTTGTTATAATTCACATAATGTTCAATATCACTTGCTAATCTGAATGTTTTAATGCATTGCACAGATAAATAGTGGAAATAATAAAGCTATAGTTGATCCATTTAATTACAATAAGATGAAAGAAGTAACGGTCACCTTCAGATTCATGAGAAAGGCATTAATGTAAAAGAGCTATAAATATTTTGAAATGTCAAACCTCAGAAAGACAGAGTCCAACACGAGCCCAGCTGTAAATCAGGCACATAGAAGGACCTTGAAAAAAAGATGGTTCTTTGGTATTTTAGAAATAATTACTAATACAAAAAGGGTAATGATGAACCTATAAATTACATTAAAAAGGGCCATTAGAGGAGGATTAGTTTATAAAGCTGAGAGATGGTTCCTGAAAATTATCCTGCTAGTTATTTCTTCTTTTCACTTCATATTATTCATGATCCCCCAAATTATCTGATTAATGATAAACTAATTGATTGCTACTTTGCAATTCAAATGCAATGGCCAACTTTGAGTGTCCCTTTACTGTAATCTATACTGTGCCTTCATTTTTATTCATCTTTTTTGGAGGCAGTGTAAAGAGGATGATTCTAACTCGTTCTCTATAATGTGTAGGGACAACTTTAGTCTAAGCAACCCTGCCCCAAAATTCATTTGTGCATTGGCTCAGGTCCCTGAATGCCACCTTTTCATGTCTGGAAAGAGCTTGGTGCTTCTGCTCCTTCACCCTTTTCCCATCTAGGCACTTGTACATGACTTTGGTAAGAGTGGACACAGCTGGAGGTGACTGAAATGACACTATTTTAATTTCTCCCATGTCTCCAGAAATGCTCTTGAGACTAAAAACCACAGAGCGTCTTATCAAGATTGCATTTTCCTCCATGAGATGATACCATATTCAGTGATTTGCTACCATTCATAAGAGTTTTCATCCTTTCAGATAATACGTGCTTATTTGAATAACAATGCCTGAGTTCAGCTCTGATCTGCCAGCAGAGTAGAGGCTGGGGGAGCATCTGAGGAACAGAAAACTGTCTCACAGGCATATATGCTGTGATGGCAATATGCTTGTTTGAATAAACTGTAATTTCCAGTATATGATTTTTAACTGAAGATTGATACAGGCATGCATGGGGCAGAGGACAGCACTCAATAGCAGGGAAAACAGCTAATTTATGTTGCTGCTGGTGACAGAAGCAAAAACATAGCAGGATCACTTTTTTGGCCCGAGACCAATGGCATCTATAGTGCTGTGTTCTGAGGATCATGAGAAAAGATGAAAAAGTGTGGCCATTCTCACTTCCTCTCCCACAGCACTCAACCAGTAGTTGGAACATTGATGAAATAGCCAATTCAAAGCCCTCTGAAGACTGCAGTGGTCTGTTTCCCCCTTCTGTGGGGTGTCCCTTCAGGAAAGTAGTTGACATTGCAAATGCAGGTCTCTGAAGATCATTAACTCTTCTACTCAGTGATTGCCTGCTTCTGCTGACAGTGGTATGTCTCTGCCACCGTGAAAGGCAGTGTGAGCATTGAGCATTGGGACTAATTTAGGTCTTTGGGAATTTGATTAGCATTCAAAAAAAAAAAAAAGTCAACTAATGTGACAACTAATAAAACTCTCAGCCACATGCCTGCTAAAACAAAACATTTCATGGCTTTTTGCCTTCAAACAGAACTTCAGGCTTTTGGTTCGAAAATTTGCAATTTTGGTTCATAAACTTGAATAATAAGGCAAGAGGAAAAGTCTTGGTAGAGAGAATGGTTTGATGGGTAAAATCTGGAAGTGGGAAACAGGACTAAAATCAAACTTCTACCCTTTTTGGACCATTTTTTCTATGCCTTTCTCTGTTTACAGGATGAGATGATACTTGTTCACCAACCCACCTGTCTAATTGTGACTATTGGAAGACTGAATAAAATAATGCTCGCAAAGACTATACAAGATGTTCAGTGCTGCATAGTACAATTCTGCAGTGCCAGGAAATGTTTAATGATCTTTAGTTCCTAATTTTGCAATATTTTCTTCAAGTTCTCCAGGATGCATTACTCTGGGAATATTTATTTGGAACATATAATTCATTACTGAAGAGTACTGAAAATAGATAGAAGGAAGCAGTAATTCCACATATTACAAACTGGACCTGGCTGTTAGACTTCTAATCTGCAAAACTGACACTCTTCCTCACTAAATCAGTGAGATAGTACAAGTTACTTTTCTATAGAACTGAGAGAAAATTTGGTTAAAACATGATACATTTTATCCTTTCAAAACACTAATTTTCATTCTTATCTTGCCATAAGTAACTTAAGCTTCATTTAAGAATGCAAAGGATTTTTGTCTAAAGTTCTGTTCATCAAATTCAGGCAGAACCTCCCAAAATCTGTACTTCAGAATCCCAAAAGTTTGCAAAGACCAGATATGGATTTGGTTTGGATTACTGGAACGGCTGACTGACATTCTGTTCAGATCATGATTTGGATTTTCAGCCCCCCACAACACTTGCATTAGCCTGAGGTTTGCTCTTTCCCACCCCATCCCCCCCGACTCTGTCTAATATGTGCTGTCCTTCAGCATGAATTTTACTCTTTGCATTTCTTCACACTAGATCACAGTCCTTAATGGGTTTAAACCCCTTCCTTTGAACGCAATATTTTTGTATATGCTCAAGTAGCATTAAATTTTGGACAGAAGAAATTCCTTCATCTGTTCCTTAACTTCCTCACATTCTCACTTCAAGGGTACATTTTTCACCTGGAAGACATTAAAATTGGTGTCAGCTTTCCTCTGCGTTGACAGTAGAGGATTAAAATGGTTGTGCTGAAGTATCTTGAATTTTCTCTTCTAATTTATCACAGCCGCATATTCCAAGGGAAGTTAAGGTAGAGGGAGAGAGGGAGGAAAGATGCCCAGCTGAAAGACAGCACCTCTACCTTGCAGAAGATTCATTCCACAGCACATTTTGAATCTGCTGACAAGACACTGGTAGCACAGGTAATCAGAGCCTTCACAAGACTGATTTTGTCCCCTGCTGGTATATGGCATATAGGGGAAAAAGGTTCTCATCTCTCAGTGTAATCTTAACTATTTAGAAGCCATTATTGCAGGATTACAAATCATCTGAATACCTTTCTTGTGTAACTTAGTTATTTATTACCAGTCCAGCAGATTAGTCAGGTAACATTACATAGTGCTCCAGTTCTGAAGCAATTATTCAGTGTACTGCGGGATTATTCCCTCAGTTTGCAATGCTAGTAAATCTGTGAAGTTCTGTAAACAATACCGCATAGTGCTGAGTGCAAATATTTAACATTTTTTTCCTTTTTTTTTACTTGCAGAGGAGGCTTATCAAACTATATATATACAGTTCACTTTACAAAGTGACTCAAAATTGCAGATGTTTTCTGTCCTAGGTTTGTAAGAAATGCTTAAAGTCAACTTGTCATAGAGACTAAATTGAATCTACTACCTATACAGCTCTGAAAGGGAAGATGTAGGAAAAAGGAGCAGCATGAGATTTATCTGATGTTTGGTTGATGCATGGCTACATAAAATCTTAAGTAATACAGATAATGTCACACAATATTGCAACATATATTTTCAGTTGAACATTATAAGACAATAAGGCATAAATGGAAATTAAAAGAAAAGAATCTGAATGGTTGTCAGGGAATACTTTTTCATTCAGAGAATCATAAACATATGGAATGGTGTGTCAGGCAAAGTTTCAGAGATAAGAAGAAGGGAGTAATTACAAAATGGATTTATATCCTGAGGAATAAAGTACAGACAATGGAAAAGAGCTTTAAGTCAAACAATTTTTAACCCTCAGTAGAAAAAATGCTCATGACAATCGTATTTAATGGGCTCCATCCGATTTGCTGAAGTTTGCTTTCTATTCTTTGGTCAGTAACAGAATATAAATAGACACATGTGAGTCT
The DNA here is from genome assembly GCF_034315485.1 of Pezoporus occidentalis. Classification (NCBI taxonomy): domain Eukaryota; kingdom Metazoa; phylum Chordata; class Aves; order Psittaciformes; family Psittacidae; genus Pezoporus; species Pezoporus occidentalis. The sequence continues at coordinate 5,950,010 of NW_026913964.1, read as the reverse complement.
TCCACTCATGCTTAAAGTTACCATGTACTTTTAACACATACCAGTATTCAGAATGCAAACATAAAAACTGATATGTTCTGTTGCTCTTTCCCTACTGAAATAAATTACTTGTTGATGTGAAGATATTGGATACTCAAGGCATACAAATTTTTATGTTAGAAAATATGGCACTCAGAGAGTGTCTTCTGTAGTGATGTGTAAAAATAATCTCAATAGATAAATGTATTAAAAAGGCATCCTCCAGGGCAAATAAAAGCAGCAAACATATTTTCATGTGTGAAACAAATAATTAGAGAAAAAGTGATAGAAAACTGCAAACCAGAACATTTTCCTATTGTTATTCCAAAGCAGGGTGGGCTTTGGAAGGATGTCATTCAGCCTTTAATCTACTTTCAGAGTTTCAGGTAGGAGCAAAAACTTTTGTAGAAAATTTGCAGTCCTCAGTCTTGACAATAGCAGTGGGTTTACAGATTCCACATTTCCTTATAATCTCCCAATATATATAAAAATTACATTGGTAAATTAAGTAAAGCAAACTATATTTACATTAAGACTCCAAAGAGCTACGGAAATATGCAAATTTGACTTAATTAGAAGAGAAGCCCAACTATAAGTCACATATCTAACTGACAACCCCCATCAGAGGTGTGCTCAGCCATTCCCCTACTTTCCAATCTCTCTTGCATATTCACTGTGCTGAACTCACTATATTTCCATCAGATATTCTTCCTTGCTCAGAAAAATACAAAATAGAGAGAGAATACTATCTAAATCTCCTGCAAAACATATTCAAGCTCCTATATTTTTTTCTAAGCTTTCCTGGACAGAAATATGTTTGTATGCTGTGCAGCTGCTGTGCAATGAGGCTGCATCTTGCTGTATCTTGGATGTGGAAGATCTACCAGCAAAATGCTGCACAGATAGCTCAGATATGGATGATAAAGTCAAGGCAATCTTCTTGTCAACATTGAAATTTTCCTACAATGCATGTACAGTGAGTATAGTGTACCGAAATCATCACATGTGAAGTACAGTCACTTGGCCATTTGTCTAGGACTCTGTGACACTGGGCACAACCACTGTAATTACCCCTTCCCCAGGAAATGACTCCAGAAATTCTAGCCAAATGGACAACTTTGTCATTTTCTATTCAAGAAGCCACCAACCAAACAAAACATCTTTGGGTGAAATATAAAAATAGAAGGGGAATACCAGAAGTTCAATAGTACTGTTCTGAATAATTTCAAGTGCTAAGGATGAAGCAAGGTGTAGCTTAATAGAAGGCTACATGTCATGGTCCTTGAGAATAAAAAATATTCCTTTCATACCTCTGAGAGGAAATAAATTGTCCAGAAAGGCAAGTTAAATAATTCTAGTGAGCAAAATCCAGTGGTTAGACAGGAAAAGCTAGATTTACCAAGGACAGCACAGAGACTGTCTGTACCTACCACTAAGGGGTCATCAATCATAGCTATCCCACAGCTGTAACAAAATCCATGCTTAAAACAGCATGGCAGTAATCAGAGACACCTGCATTATCAAAATGTGACCGAACTTATTCCAACATTACCTCTCAAATACCTAAAGCAAAACAGGAGACAGATTTCAGCACAACTTTTTTACAAGTAGTTAAGGGCAGTGGTTCAGCTCGTAAATAGTTGGATGTAATTCCCTCAGCATTTCTAAGACTTCATTAAGAAAAAGGATGAAACTCAATCAAAGAAGCAGCACAGTTCAAGCTTGTCTTGACTGTGCTCCACTTCATCAGTGCAGATTGGAGCATTTAAAGAAAACCCCAGAAAATAGATGTGAAATGCCTTGCAGGAAGAAAGTACTAGACTAAAGCCAAGTCAAGAAAGTTACACTCACTGCAGCCTTCCATTCTGAATGGTTCTGCTGGACAAAAAAATGCTATGGCTGCAGCAAAACATAGTCTTCTCACTTTCACAGTTACTAGATGGAGGCAGCAATCTGAATTTTTCTGACATCAATGGGAGTTAGGAGCATAAAGTGCCTTTAAAATGGTACCCATAATAAATATTTAAGAAGGTTGTTGATGTTTTTCTTGCATTTTTTACAAATGCTTTATCATAAAAGCTAGTTTTAAGTTTTGCCATGAATATGCCATTTGTTACTAAGCAGATACAAATTAATTACCTTAATTGAAATAAAATTTATAACAATTAGCAATAAAAAGTGTAATGGTATTATTTGGAAGAGGTATTAAAGGCAGAGGCCACAACCACAAGTTGAAATTATTCAATAAGACCATACGTGTTACTAGTGAATGTAGTAGGAGGAAAAAATTATGTGAATTTTGCTCTTCAGTAGCAGTGTCTTGATTTGGATGCAAAGAATGAGGCTAAATATAGAGGGGATATAACTCAACATTTAAGCAACAAAATGGTAGAAATATTGCCAGGCATCAAAGCTGGAGAACTGAAAGCTTTAAGAGTGTTTAAGGGGGGAAGATCCCTCATGATTCCAAAAGTGGTAGAGATCTTTTGCATATTTCAAGTAAAATGAAAGGCAAAAATGTGAATCATCCAGAAAACAGGAACTAAAAATCAGAGCCCAGGCTCTAAATTTTGATTAAGCAATGCTAGTCAAATGGGGTCAAATTAAAAATGGAGCCAAGTGAGCATCCTGTTATCTTTTTCAGTCTCCAATATGAAAGTGTTGTTTGACTTGTTGTTTCTTTAGTATGACCACATCCCTCTCTGATTTAGCACTGTCTCCTTAAATTTTTGTAAAATTATCTCAAATGCATACATTACTAATTTTGTTTCCTTTAGAAGGCCTTTCTATCTTGGAGAGCTCAGAGGAATAATAATTTCCCTATGTAAAGGTAGAACTTGCACAGTGGCATTTCCAGTTTCAATCTACTCCAGGTCAGACTTCTGTTACTGAGACATAAAATCTCACACATGGCTGGGAAAAAATATTTAGAAATCCTATTTCTGCTTGACAGTGGGAAGTGCTTGAGAGTACATCACAAAGCAGCTGCACAATAGACTCTACCTGCACCTGCTTGGCTCTCTGATCTCTGTTCCTTCGAATGATCTAGCTGCCATCATTCATGTGATTTCACTTAAAATAATAATATTTTCAATTGAAAATAAGAATATTTTCAATTTTGAGTTATCCAGAGAAGCATCAAATCAAGCTATAGAAATTGTGTCTGTATTCTGTACTGGAACATTTTCTGATATGTAAGACCAAAACCTAGCACCAGTGAGGCAAAAAAACAGGATACTAGCATACAGAATGAAAGTGTAGTTAATTTAAGGCTCTTTTCATGGTGACTTCCACAGACACGCCATGTTTTCTTTTCTATAATTACCTCAAATTTGCCTTTAATTTTGAAAATTAATATGAAGAAACTAGATTTTCACTAAGTCCTGCATCTCTGCTTGACCAGTGCTCTGCAGTTCAGCATGAAAGATAACAGACATCAGGAATCATCATTGTGTAGTATATTTGAACTGTAGGCAGATCTGTGATGTGAATGGAGGCTAGGATTTAGTCTTAGCAAACAGTTCCATTGAAGAAAAAAAAAAAGCGATGAAACAAAGCGATATTTATTCACGTTGCAAAAAGAGGACTGTTTGTGCCAGAAAAAAGAAAAAAAAAGGGTACTAGAACAAGACATATTCAGACTCTAATGCATATGAATCGCTTTGTACACATGGCTTGATAGCACACCCGTACATGATGTTGTTAGTGTCACTCTCGGCGTGTTATGGATTTACTGCATTACATACAATGCAATTATTGATTTACATAAGTATTGCTATTTTTCCCAAATGTAACAGATTTTAGCTTGAAAGGACTATAAACTGAGAGACTTGCTATAGTTTAAAATTGGCAGCTGGTCGGGAGATGAATGCCAGGCAAAGTGAGTGTACAGGAGGTTCCTGCTGTTTCCTCAGGGAAGCGTCCCTGGGTGAGACATCTGCTGTTCAAACTTCACCACACATTTTATCAGGTGACACGCTGTGGATACCTAATCCAAATTTCTTCTGTTGTAAAATGTTCATGTTAAATGAAAATATAATAACTTTCCATTTCCTATTAAAAATGTCAAACCCACTTTATTTCTCCCCCCAGTGTTTTATTAATGAATGTATTTTTTAATCAGGATTTCAAGTCTTAGAAACAGAAACTTACTTTTCCATGCATATTCATAATCTTGTAGCATGAATCATAAAATTTAAACCCATACGTGTACATTCTGTTCAAAATACTTTTGCTGTATTCACTACATCAGTATCTGAACTCTCATTTTTCGGCACAATGGCTCTTCTAGGTAAAGTACAGTCAAAGCAGGTTCAATATGGAATTCAGAAAGCTCAAAATGTTGGCAACCCCTCTGCTTCACCTCCCTTCCTCCAGTGCCTAATGCTGAGAGATTTCCTTCCCACAGTATGCTCCAGAATTGTGAATGGGATTCCCTAAAGCATACGTGGGAGTTAAGCATCCTTCTTGTCTTCCACAGGCAATGGCTCTGGGACTTTTTCTGCACGGCTGTACTGCTTCAGCAGAAGAGGTGAAGAATGTTCCTACCCAAAATAAGCTCTAGCCAGGAGATTAAACGACTCTTGAGAGGTGGGAAATGAGAGTCTGAATTCCCTCAGGAAGAGAAAGAAACTAAATCTGTGTTTCACACGTCCTGACAACAGCCCTTGCCCCTGGACTGTTGTATAAAGGGGGCATGTCCTCTATCTGTACTTTAAAATAGCAGCTGCCGCTGTATTTGGTGAGGATCTCCCTTCTGTCTGTGAACCAGATGGAGCCTTCCAGTCATCTTCGGTAGATGACCTTATAGTTTCTGTATTCCAGCCAGGCTTAAAAACAAGATTGGTGACAAGCTGCTCAGACCTATTAATTTGGAAACACCATAAAATCACAAATGTAGGCACCCAAAGAGCCTTTAAAGCTAGAGAATAACATGCTCAAGTGCTGCAGGCACCTTAAGGGTTAAAGAAGTAGCTAAGCAGGAGTTTTCAGCAACACTGTTTTTGAATTAGATGTCTGTTATCTCTGTGAGAACTGGGAAAGAAGGCGGCTAACTAAGGTCATGAAGGGAGTCTGTGGCAAGGCACAGTACTGGATCCAGAAGTCTTAGGTTTAGCTACTGGACTAATGCTTTATTTTAATGCTTAACTATTAAAAATGTTTCTGTGGAGAAGTATAGTTGCAAGAAGCAGTTGGTAATACATTCTACTCATTTTGGTGTGTTTTAGAAACACCGTTAGCATAAATCTTCTAGTGTGATTTGCACTTCACTTAATTTTATAAATATATAGACAAGCCTCAGTCTGCACATCAGAACCAGGAATGTTTTTGTATCAAGAACCTCAAATGAGAAAATCTGTAAATGAGTTGGCTGTTTTCTCATCTGTTCTGTGCCCCTCTTGCTGCCCCTTCTGCTGTCTAAGAGGAAACTGCGTTTTTTTCTTCCCTCTCCCAGGTTCTGTCTCACAACTGCTACTGCTTGACTGATGGATGGAGGGACATAGTAGAAAGAAACACAACCTTAAATCTGTAACAGTCAGCAAATAAGCATACCGTAGCAAAACACTTGAAGAAAAAAAAAAACCAGCAGCTGAAATCAAAAAGTGATTTTGCTCTATAAAAGAATTTCTTCACTCTGATCACGTCAGTTCCCTTTATAAAGCCTTCGCTCGCTTTAGCTTATATTTTGGGCATACCTCACAGCTCCTCATCCTTAAGTCTTTCCTTGGCTCCAGCCAAGGCCCACTCCTCAGTCTTTTATCATCTGCTCAGTTTGTTCAATGTAAGCCCTTCTCAGTGTGTGCTTGCTATTCTTATATTTGATTTTTTCTCCCCATGTCTCTTTCCAATTTCTTGAGTCTACTCACTCTGCCAACCTTTTCCAAGCCTTTTCTTAGTACATATCTTATTAGAGAATAGAAGGATACATCACAAAGGCAAAAGCCAGCATTTTCAGCTGTTGTTTATGAGCATAGCTTTATTAACTTAATGGGCTAGCGGAGGATCTGATCCCTTCAATTAAGGCAAAAAGAGAAAAAAAGCCTCTCTCCCTCTGTCCTCCCACAGTGTTCTCTGTCTTTTTCTCTTGAGAATTCACTGAGGATAGTACTTGTATCACTTCCCTTGTCACACACAGAGCTCAAAACACTAAGCCACCAGCAAGTGATCGATAAGTATCACTTAGGGCTTGCTCCATTGACATTCTTTTCTGAATGAATTGTTTATAGAAGTATACGAAATGCCTGTTGACGGAAAACTACTGTGAATCCTAACTGAATATTTTATATTATGAGTTTGCTAGAACTAGAATGAGAAAATGTTAGATAACAAAACATCCTTTTTTTCTGCTGGGCTCTACAAAATACAATGCATATTACTTCACAGATTCCACTTTCTACCTCTTGTACTTCTTGATGTACTTAGCACTAGCACTTCTTTTCTACCCACTTCCATATGACCTGACTGCTGACACAGGTATGCCAGGAAATTAATGAAGATACAGGACTCTCATTACTTTTGCAACCCAGAATCTTGGAAAACCTACAGTGCATAAGACATGTGGACTCCTTGAATAATATGTTCAAGGGGCTAATGGTGGGAGGCAAACCTTACCTCAGATAGGAGATGACAGGGAACACTTTTATGGACCACATGACATGCAGCACAAGGCTGACTTCTGTTACTTCTAAGCACGTGAAGTTCTGAACTGTTACGTCTGGGGAAGTCACTTCAAATATACATTACTAATTTTATTTTGCTTCATGGATTAAAGTAAATAAGGAAAGATCTTCATGTCTACAAAAATCAAAGTGAAACTGAAATAAAGTTAATTACCAACCTGATAATTAAGGTAACATCAGGAAGAAAAACATTTTCTAGCCCTCATGCAAATAGATATTTTTCTTTTTTCGGCTAGCTAACTAATACAGAGAGGGTCAAAGCACTTCCAGCTTTAGGTTAATATTACAGCTACATCTTTAGTGCTGATCAGACAGTTTGCTCAAATTATTGGTAATGAGACAATGGATAACCTGTTCTTCCTCAAATTATTAATGTTTAGATGTTGGCAAGATTATCCCCCTCAATTCATGAAATATTCAAATCCTATTCGAAATGGTACTGTTTGTTACATTAAAATAAAATAGTTTAAATGATGATGTCACTTTTCTAGCTTAAACATTCAACTTCTTAACCAATAAAACACCCGTATCATTGTTTTAAGAGTAAGATTACTTAACCTAAGGTTTTTTAGGTGTTTGCAATGCGTCTTTTAGTGCTGCTCTCAAATAGATTATGTGGTTTTTATCAAACACCCACTCTCACCATCTGCTGGAAATTTATAAAAAGTATAAGGACGTTAAGGTAGATTTCCTCCATTTATAAAAGCTGGAAGAATTTAAATCAAGATAAAAGATAGCTTAAGACAGCTGTTTCAGTTCTGAGGGTTTCTTTCATTTAGTAAAATGCTGATAACCATCTGAAGCTACAACAGAATGCAATACTGACCCTAACCAATAACAAGTTGAAAAGGGTTAGTGAAAGACATGATGGCCTTCCCAGCTGTGACTCCACTGCAGAGCAAAGACTGCCACTGTAAAAGACATCAGCTCATTTTAAATGAAGTGGTAGGTGCTTCATACCAGGGTGGCTTGTGCTTCAGACAGAATTGCTAAGGTTTGGAAATCATCTCTTCCAACCCACCTGTTGAAAGCTGGGTTAACTACAGCAGGTTTCTCAGGGCCTTGTCAAATTGAGCTTTGAATGGAGACTACACAACAATCTGCGTTTGGCTATCCTCACAGTGATAAGATACCCTGTATTTCAGTTTGTGCCCATTGCGTCTTGTCTTTCCACTGCATACCACTGAGAAGAGTATGGCTCCATCTTTTTTATTTCCTCTCATGAAGCATTTATATGTATTGGTAACATCTGCCTGCACCCTTATGTCTTGACTTTCTCTTCTCCAGGCTAAACAGTTCCAGCTCTCTTAACATATATCAGATGCACGTACCCCTTAATATCTTTGTGGCCCTTCAGTGGACTTGCATCAGTGTGTTCATGTCTCATTTATACTGGGGAACCCAGAACTGGACATAGCACTTCAGATTTCTCACCAATGCCAAGAAAAGGGCAAGAATCATCTCCATCACCTCACTGGAAAAGTTTGTCCTAATGCAGCCCTGCATGCTGTTGGCCTTCCTTATCAAGAATGTATTGCTGGCTCATGGCTAGCCTGCCCACCAGGGCCCCTTGGACTTTTTTTTTTGAAAGCTGCTTTCTAGGCAGTTGTCCCCCTGCCTGTAGTGTGTGGGGTTGTTCTTGCTCAGGACCAGAACTTTGAATTTCCCATTGCTGAACTTCACAAGGTTCTTTTCATATCTCTAGTCTCTCACGGTTCCTCTGAAGAGCAGCACACCATTCTGACATATCAACCATTCCTCATCTGCAAACTTGTTCAAGGTTTGAGAACCTCTGCTTTATCATTCAGGTCATTAACGAAGATTTTAAGCAGTATTGGCCCTGGTACTTACTCCTGGGGTATGCCACTAGTGACTGTCCTTTGGCTGACCTTTGTAATACTGACCCTGTCCCTTCAAGCCAGGCAATAAAACCAGGTTTTGATCCAGCTCACTGACCACTTCAGTCCACCAATGAGGGAAGCAGTGTCAAAGCTGCTCTAGAGCTGAGATAAACAACATCCACCACTCTGCTCATTCATTGAGCAAGTCATCTTATTGAATAAGGCTATTAGATTGGTCAAGCATCAGTTCCCCTTCATAAATTCATGCTGACTACTCCCAGTCACCTTCTTGTCCTTAATATGCTTAGCAACAGCTTTCATATGATTTGCTCTGTGACCTTCCCATGGACTGAGGTGAGACTGCTCAGCCTGTAGTTCCCCAGATCCTCCTTCTTACCTTTTTTGAAGATAAGAGTGACATTTTTTCCCTTCTAGTCCTCAGGGACCTCTGCCAATTGCCATGATCTTTCAAAGATAATCAAAAGTGGCCTTGCAATTACACCAGTTAGATCCATTAGCACTCTTGGGTGTACCCCATCAGGATTAATAGACTTGCATGCATTCAGCTTGTCAAAGCGTTCCCTAATCCCTTCTAACAAGAAGGCCTCATTTAGCCAAAATTCCATTACTTAGGGCTCCTGGTAAAGAGAAAAGCAGAGAAAACACTGAATACCTCTGCCTTTCCATGTGCTTTGCTGTCTGGTCCTTTACCCTATTCAGCAGCATGCCCATTTTTAAACCTAGTCTTCCTTTTGCCGTTGTTGAACCTGAAGAAGCCTTCTTGCTGACCTTCACATCCCTTATGAGATGAAACTCCAAGTGGGCTTTCACTTTCCTAACACTATCCCTGCATGCTCAGGGTTAATCTGTACAGGCTTCCTATACCTGATTGGTGATCGGCCAGCATTTTGCAAAGATGCTTTTGCCCCACTTGGACCACCAGTTCCATCTCTTCCTAGCAGTTCTTAATCCTCAAAAAAGGTCCTGACAAAAGCCTTCCTAGACAGCAGGTCAGGTAGTTGGACAGGGCCTTCATGCCCTCGAGCAGGGACTCTTCCAATTCCATCAATACGTGGCTTTCCCCTAATGCTCCTGCGTGGCTAGGTCCTTGCAAACTCAGATGCTTTGTTGGACATTGCTCCCAGCCTCTTGACTGCTACCTGGGCATGAAACTTATTCTGTAGCTACAAATGGAGCAGGAGACTCGGTCCTGGTGCCAGAAGTCACAGACTTCCAGCATTTGAATCACAGGACTCTATGTTTCTCAGTCTAGTAAGGACAGACTTTGCCTGTCCTTCCCCTAGTACAGGCTGGGAGTTGATAATCTTGTACCTGCAGGGTCTCAGAAAATATCTGACCAATCTCTTTTTCCTCATCTCAGACACTGTACATACATTCTGCTGTCCTCCTCCCACATCTCCTTTACTTGACAACAAACCCATCACCAACATAACACCTCTGGCAGGCAAGAACACTATTTCTCCCTTCCTCCTTTCTTCCCCAGGCCTCCTCAGACTTGGAAATATGCATCCTCCTGAAGCTCTGAATTTAGGTCTTTCATGTGTCTGCACCCAGCAGATGCTGGTGATCATGTCTTATCATGAATAAAATCTCAAACATGCTTTCATCAAGAACATCTGACAATGAGAATTTGCTAGAGCTTCCATAAGATGACAGCCCCCAGAGAGCTACCTTTTCCTGGCAGCAGGAGGCACCTCTAGTTTCTCCAGAGAATTCACAGGAGTCACTTATTGATCCCTAAAGATGTTCCCAGAAGACACACAAGATCTAGAAGCAGAGCCTGCAAATTGCTGCACAATCTGCTGTGTCTGATGGCCACCTCTGTTAGCTGCACTCAGGTTCATGGGATGTGCTTCTGGGATGCTGGGGAAAGAATGGTGTAGGAAAACACACTGACAAGGCGAAAATAAGAGGGGTGAAGTGTCTGGGCTTGCTCCTAAAGTTAAAACTGGAGTTATACTTTCTGCCTGCTCTGGATGTGTAAAAGAGTAAGCAGTGACACAGGAGATCAAAGTCTGTGAACTAGCAAGCAGCCTCTACAGGATAAAGCTTTGATGTGGACAAGAGTTTCTCTGGGTTTCAGAATATGAGTTTTGGTACTGCAAAAAGTAGGAGGCTGCAAGCAACAGGTAGCGGTTCTGAGTTTTTCACAGAGAAAGGTGATATGGTCAGTAGCTGAGGATACTGAGAGCTAAACTTTAGTTGTGCTTGGATGCCTAAGCCAAAGAACAGTCCCTCAGGATTTCTGTGCTGAAAAATCTACACATAATATGGTCTGAGCAGCTTAATGTCTGCATTTTACATAGGTTAGTTTATATTAATGAAGTCAGTGAGCCTTCACGTTGGTCTACTAAGAACTGGTCTCATTTGTGCTTTCAAAATACCCAGTGAACTGGTCTCTAGATGCTGCAATGTTTAGTTTCTCAGTACCTTTATCCCTTTCGGGCTCCTCTTCAGAGATACAGTTATTATGTTCATCCTGAAACATCCACCTGAATATATATATATTATTTTTTAAAAAATGCCTTGGCTTCCTTGACATTTCCAGACTACCACTTCTTACTTTTTTCAATCTTCTCTCTCAGTCTTTCATGTAAATGCATACACTTTATACACTTGTAAGATTCTGCTCTTCCTCTTGTGCAGCATGCATAGAACCTTAATTATCATATGAATACTTCAGTTTATGAATAACATACATTATTTAATACCAAAATCATGCCCCACAGTTGTTCTGTGTATGCAACACAAAAAAAGATATTGACTTTGAAGGTCTCAGAAAAATCATAATGTAGATACCATTTATTTATTTAAAAATGTCTTTTCAGTATGGACGAAGCAGTTTCAAACATTAATAATGAATATTTACCTAGAAAAAATTACAATGTAAGAACTCTGTTGCCTGAAGGGCAATATTAATTAGTAATAGTAGTCCATAACTTAGTTTCAGAAAATGCCTGCTGTCTTCTCTAAGTATGTATGAAGCATAACTACACTACTGTTGGTCAAATTAGGTCACTTACTTTGAGGCTTTGTAAATATTCAGTTGTTATTTTTTTTTACCTATGCAGCTAAGACCGATTTTAGGTATTTTATTCCTTATTGCAAGCCTCCAAAAGGAGACAGAATGATCCTCGTGATCCTTTAGGGTATTATGCCCTAAAGGCATAATCTATGCCACTCTACTGTAGAGGATGGGAGCTTCATGTTTGTATCTTGGAAGAGAACATAATCCCTAGGCACTGTGTGTTAAAATCAAGCAGTAAATATTCAGTTGGAAGCAAAATGCATTTAAACTTGTTAAAAAGATTGTTTAGAGAAGCTGGTGGAAAGAGTAAGTTGTATTTTTTTTTAATTAGTTATTCTTTCATTCATTTTCAAAGTTCTAGGAACCCTTCCATTTCTTCCTCTCACACTCCCCCCCAAAAAAACACCAAACAAAAAAAAAGAAAAAAGAAAGACATGTTTAAAAGCATCAGCTGTTTAGGCCAAAAGTAGTATTAACAAAATTGGATCAATATTATTTTGCTGTTGCTGAGATTCTGTGAAGATAATTCTTTACTACCATACACAGTGCTGTGACTGCTGCCAGCATTTAAAACTCTCCTAGGTAAATCTCCGTCTTCTTGATTTGAGAATAACCCTTGCACAGGTTCCCTTTGTGTGTGAGAACACCTGGCCAAATGAGGTCTGCAAATGTAAATTCTATCAACTATATAGGCAGGTGATAGCATTCAAAACATATGTGTACAGCTGCTTTTGAGTATGCAAACAAAGGCTTCCCCATCTCAGACCTGCAACACTTCATGCATTTCAGAAGACCAGTACATAAATCCTGTGAATATAAAGGTTAAAAAAAGTCAGAAGAGAATGCTTAATTTCTCAGCGGCTGTCAGCAGTGGGCATTTTAAGAGGAGCAGTCTTCTACAGAGACAAGAGTCACTTGCTCCTTGTTTTGAAAAAGAATTTTTGGAATTTTTGCTTCTTCCCAGTGTGGGACTCTGCTAACGGCAAGTGACTGAGAAAATGCATTTTTTCTATTCAGGCTGAATTTTTCACTTTATTTGACAATAACTTTTGTTTCCACTCAAATATTCAGATGCAATATATGGTACCTCAGAACTAGGAAACTGATTTAGGGATACGATTCTAAATATTTTCTGAATTTGCATCAGCCTTTTAGAATATACTCTTGTAGTTTAATTTCATTACAGTTACCTTTCTCAGTATTCACAACCTTGTTCGTGTTTTGTACAATGTCAGATAGCAAGTGTCAAGAGAAATTTAAAATTATAGTTCATTTACTCTAGTTAAACATAAGGAAGCAAAAGCAATTACCAGAGCAAAATGATGGAATTAAAGATTCTTCTTGCAACCTAGTTAGGTATTTAGTGTTTGATGAGTGTTGCAAAAGATAAATATATTTTTCAGAGAGGACTGTATCAATATGCAATCATGAATAAAAGCCACTGAATATGATTTAGATATCAAATATATGGTTTTCAAACAATTATCAATCTTGGACCAGGAGGCTGGAGTTATCTGAGAGTATAATTTTTCTTTGTTTCTCAAAAGATTTTTTTTTAAATGATAAATAATGTCTGATTAAGCAACTTGATATTTATTACAGAAAATATTCTTAAAGAAAGACTGACTTTTAAGGGATCCTGCAGATGTTATACAGGAGATATATATATAATCCCACATAAACAGAATAAATGCATTTTTGCTATGAGGATAAAATGTTAATTAGTTTAGTTTAATTACAGTCATACCACATGCTAGAAGTTTAAATAGTGGATTGGTGATTCATTTTGATTGATCATAAAAAGTGAGCATAGACTTATTGTTGTGGTGACTAGTCTAAACTGTATGCCATGTGCATCTGTAATTTAATCTGATTCATACTATATGGCACATTACACATAACAAAAACCTTCTGATTGTTAAATATAGAGAACTTGAATTCATCTAAGCCTTACTTATAAATATCAGATGCTCTATAAGAATGAGTTAGAAATTCAATGCTGTCATTATTTTGACATGGCTTACTGTAGTAACAGCTCAGTTTGTTTACTGCAAGGTCATAGCAAGGCAAACAGTGGTGCTGCCATGGAAAAAAACATTACAGAAGAACACAGCCTCATCATTAAAATTCAGGAAGACGGGGATGGTAGGGGACGGGAATGATTTCCTGAAGATTTATTTTTTTGCTTCTTAGTATGGCATAATTATTTTTATCAGTTTCCCCTGGGCTTATATTTTCTTTGCCACTGATATCTGCGGACAGAAGGAAGAACTGGGCTTAACCTCTGCTCCATGCTTGGTCAGCTGCAACACAAGAAAGATCCACATTACTGGGAAGAAATTCAAGGGACCTTGTCCTCATTGTTGCTCTTTGTTTCACATGCTCTGCTTAGTCCCTGCACTCCTACCACAGCATGGGCAAGCAACCAGAGGAAGGTTTCGACATTCTGCCCTTGGTGCTTGCCACCAGCGGAATGTTTTGTATTCAACCTCCACACTTTGTGTCTTATGGTGTTCTTCTGAAGCAGAAGACTTCTAAAGAGTCAACGGGAATATTTATATGTATATAAATTTTAATGTTAGGACTGTTTTATAAAAATTACAATAAGCTCTTTACAGATGCATCAAGAAATTAAGAGCAAGTAATAGACTGGTTAGAATGTATTGGGTATTTATGAGAAGTTTATAATACATTTGAGAAAAATAGTACATGTATAATGACTTTTTTTTCCCCTAAGTACGGAACTGACATGCACGTTTTTCAGCTTCCACCTTTTTTATTGCATCTAAGTTAATTTTATTTAAATAGCAGCAGAAACAAACATGTTTTTTTCCTTTTACTTGCCCATATAGGGATGCAGTTCTTTTTGCAGTGAGTTCTTACAACTCCTCATGTCACTAACGTTTATTCAAGTGTGCATAAGGGTACGCCTGCTCCACCTCCATCTCTGAATGTCTCCCTATTTTTAGATGTAACAAAAATGTGCAGTTTCTTAATAGTTTGAAAGATCTATCTGCAGAGAAATGCAAGATCATTTTGAAATAGTGTGATAGTCATATTCTTACCTGTGTAATCAATTTATGTTCTTTCAAGATCTGAGATATAATTCACTCTCTAATGTAAGTCTTGTTTTAAATCTAATGTTTGTTTTTCTATTAAAGACAGCAAAAATTATGACCGGCTACTGATACATATAGAATAGTAAAAGAAAGGGAGCCAAAAGATAAAGACAGGGAAACATGACAGAACCAAAGCATTTTAAGTTCTGAGTTGCATTAAATATACATAGTAGTGTTATAGTAGTTGTATCACTGGTTAGAAAGTGCTTTGCAGCCTCTACCATCTGCCTGTATTGTAGTTGTTCATAAGGTTTAGTATTTTTTCTGGGGTCTAGCCAGCCTGCTTGTGTTTAATAATCTGCTGTCCTTTTATACTTAGCAATCATTCACATTCTGTTGCAATACCAGAAAAACTTTAAACAACTACTACTCATGTTTAATTCATGTTGGGGTTATTCTCAGATGGTCTTAGAATGTACCCATTCACTACAACCTTCTTAAAATAGCCTTTGGATACACAAACTTACAGACTCTGCTCATTTTCCCAGAAGGAAGCCTTCCACTGTACTGTATTTCCATGGCACATAATGCAAATTAAGGAAAAAGGAGGAGGGGGGAAGGAGAAAAAAAAAGAGACCAGGTTCCCATGCAGATGTTCTGCACCTCTTTTCCACAGCCTTCAAAATTAGTCCTGTAGCAAGTGTGCAGGGAAATGTATATCTAAGAGAAACAGAGCTGTTATTTTTCTAAAAAATGAAAAAAAAAAAAGGGTTTTCTCCCACCTCCTGTTGTTATGCTGACATAAATCCACTGCTATAGATTAGACTTTGCTGGGGCTAGTAGGGACATGCCAAAACTACAGACTATTTTATCTTCAACAGCATTTTTCAGTGTTTGTTAGGATTAGGTAAAAAGCACCTTTCTTTTCCTCCCTTTCCTACTACTGAATTCAATCATGTACAACATATTATCAGATTGGGGCTAGAAGAATTTTTCAGTTTCATCCAATTTTTTTCCAGTAAGTCTGATCAATAAAATACAGAGGAATTTGCTACATAATTTTTATCTGTGAAATAAGAAAATTCCCAGGAGGTATTTGCATAGGACAATATTTCCTCATATGGAAAACTATTTCCCTGGAAGCAGATTGTCAAGCATCAAGAACCTCTGATAAAAAACAGTAATGAAAGCTCAGATCCATTTTAAACTTTCAGCTTTGTGACTGTGTGATAGCATTTAATAGAAGCTGGAAAGATCACTATCCGTGCAAACACTTTGAATGTTTATAATATAACATAGAGGTGCTCTGTGTCTTTGCTATAAAACATATATAGATATATGAAAGACAAGCTCAACAGCCCATGAAATGATGCACTAATCTCAAGAATTCACACATGATTTGGGCCATATTTTCATCTTCATGCACCTGCAATTGTAAAAGCATTTTTACCCTGAAAGTAAACCTATAAAATATATACATTTCAGTTACAGCCAGAAAAATCTTACAGAAAATAGCTTTTTTTTTATTTTTTTTTTCCATTTTGAGGTAAAATTGACACAAGTCTTGCAAAATAACTACTATAGCTTATCTTAACTTTGTTTAATTTTATTTATTCTCTGTGATGTTGATTATTGCTTTGTGTTAACAGTATGGAACTGTTGGGATATTCAGTCTTTCTCTTTTTGGAGGTTATTTATTTTAGTCCTTTCCTGAATATGCGTGTGGATTTTAAATACAATTTAAACATTTAAAAAGATAGAAAATAAATATTTAAATGTAAACACTACAAATCCAATAACAGCATATGTAAAAATTAGACAGAACTGAACATCTTCTTTGCTCTTCTTCCAAACATCTTATGATGCAGTTAAAAGCACTGGTTACTTACAAAGCGTTTGAGATTGATGCTGGTTAAAAATTTATTTAGATTCATTTACTGCCTAGAAATACTTCTTTGAAATGATGCAATTGAAATTATTGTAAAACAGGGTTTAGAAGGGTAGAAAATGAGAAAAGAATATTGAAAATCTTTTTTGAGAAATAACTAGTTTTGCATATCTCAGAGCATGCATGACTCTCACTGGAATGCTGACAAATTGTTTTATCATGTTCTATATAGGAGTTCTTATACTGCTCCTGAAGCACTTGGAATTCTTCATGGTCAGAACCAGAACAATGGACTAAATCTGGTCTGGGCACCTGATATTTCTATGTTCCCATGGATAGATTTGTTTTAGAAGCAACTGCCGAACATCAAGGGCTGAGACTTGATAAAGGCATTGAACCAGCGTTTCTTAGGTGTACGTCTATCACAGTTTTTTGTCAAAAAAAATTCTCACTACTGCTCCAGCAGCAATAAGATTAAAAGCACTATGGCAATTACAAATCCAGTATTCCTTGACTGTTCATAGCACCCTGGCTCTGAACAATACCATTGTTAAAGTGTCAAAAACTAGCATAACCTTGATCTAATAAATATGCAACTAATAACTTTGCAGCAATCTTTGCAGTGATGGTAAAGTTTTCCCATATATCTGTGGTGTAGGCAGGCTTCATAAAACCTTGGAAAAAGAATGGAACCAGTTGAAGACATCAGAATTTACTAACATTCATTAACAGACTTGGCCCTCTTATGAAATGAATAAGGAAAGGACTGAGTAGAAAGGTATGGGATTGGAGTTTTAAAGATGGTACTTAGTGCTGTTAACACATTCTGTTGACTTTATGAAAGGAATTTTTGTCTATTTTTCCTAAATATATCTGATTTTCTCTTGAAACACAAACACAAACTCCTGAGGAAGACAAGCGAAAACCAGAAAACAAAATTTTGTCTCAGAAATCTGTATTTTTTTTGTTGGTTTGTTTTCATTGAAAGCTCAAATGGTTTAGGAATAGCTCAGGCAAGGGATCAAGGCAGGGACAGGTACTGATCCTGGAGTTTACAACTGCAATGTAGTTTCCTGCTCTTTCTTCTGCCCCTTATACCCAAGAGTCGTGGGCGCTTGTCTCCTGCATGCTGCCTCTGGGCTTAGGGTGTTGAAGCCATGTGTTGGATGTGCAGATATTATCAGAAGACCTTCCTTTTACCTCTTATTCATCTCTTCATCCTGCTTTTAGGAACCCCCAGCAATGTGTACTAGGAATTCTCAGCAGCGCCCTTCTGTTCCGTGGAAAAACTTTTCTAGGATTTTCATTAACTTTAGTTAACTGTCAGTATTTTCTTTATAAATGCAAGTAAGGGAAGGAAAATGTGGTGGTTTTTTTTTTTTTTTTTCTCTCTCCTTTTCAGGTTTTGTTTTTCATTTTTTCCTTTCTACCACTTCTTACATCACTAAAAAAAGAGAATCCATAGGGCTTTTTTAAACTGAAAATGATAGCCACTAGATATCATAATATCTAGATTATTTATAAAGTTCACCTGGATCAGGTGTCTGGTATATCTTCCTTATGAGAAAACTGGCGTTGCTTGGTTGAAGTTAGTGCTAGAAGTTGAAGTCTAATAAATGAAAATCTGGCCTTTGTTGCATGAGACTTAAAATTAACCATAAGTGGAAAAAAAAATTGATAACCAGTTGTGATAAGAAAGCATAAAAAATCAGAATTAATGAGCATAAACATACCTGTTACTTTCAGGTAACACACTGACTCCAGCTCCCGCTATTCTGTTAAGATGGCAAGCTAACCTGAGAGAAGTTGTCTTGGGGAATATAAATAGCAGAGGGTTGCAAAGGGCTGCTAACTGGTTGCCCCTTTTATGATCAGTTTCTAGGAAGCTGTTTCTCGTCATCTCACTGTTGATGTATTTCTGACAAAATTCTCCACGGAGTAACTTATATTACAGGTAAAATGTATCATGTTTATTACTTCATGCAGTCCTCCAGTGGCATTTATTCTGCACTCGTATGAAAGTGTGCTCAACATTGAGAGGAACAGTAGATAGCATTAAAATTTATACCAGAGGAGTGAATTGTATCTAAATAACTCTATAGTTAACTAAATAAAAGCTTTTGAAGGTTATGGACCAGTTCTTTAGCTGGTGTAAACTAGCTTCTCCTTCTCACCCGCTGAGCATCTGACCCATTGTTTTCCGGCTGGCTAATGCAGCAGCAGGAAAATGCAGACTTATATGTCAATTGCGAATAATTCAAGTGGATAGATGACTCAGAAGGACAATGCAGCAGGCCTGTATAGCTATTAATAAGGCTCCTTCAGTTGATCATCTGTGAAAGAGTTGGAAACAGGGTACTTTCATGTGAAGAGCTCTTGACTCTTAACAGCCAAGAGCACTTCACATGAAATGTGAATGCATGTTGAATGTTTATTCTTTCATTAAATCATTCTTTGTTATTATCAAACCAATGCATTGTTATGGGATTTCCTTTTACTTTAAGCTATTTCTAGGTTTCAATACAAGTGTGGTTTGCTGTTAGTACTTGACTAATTATACTATTGTTACTGTATTAGTTTAATCTAAGCCTGTCACCTTGGCTTTCTGTTGTAATGCACCCCATTCATTCAACAGAGTCTTCAATGGATTGGGCAAAATAAGAGATAATGAAACTCTCTCACCACTGTTTTAAAAATGTTTACGAAATGAGTCAGAATCTAATGGAATCTGAGAGAACACTTGTTCAAGGAGCTGCTCATGTTCACTGTAATGAAATGTAAATAAGGTTTTGAGCAATAAAAACACACAAACATACAATAACTGTTGTTAGCTAGAGAGGCTTGGGGGGGGGGCAAGGAGGTGTTTAAAATCAAAATAATGGCAGTTTGGGTTTTTAATTTGACTTTCAGATAGAGAAAAATAAGTGTTTTACTTGGTTCCTGTGGGTGTTGTGCTCTCTTAGAGTGAAAAGCTATGTAATTGAACTGAAATGCCAATTATTTTATATTTAAATACATGACATTGTGGAAAATCCTACCCTTTCTACAGTAGGCTTTTTAATTTCAGATTGGCTGGAGACCAGTAACGAGTGGTGTCCCTCAGGGATCGGTATTGGGACCGGTCTTGTTTAACATCTTTGTCGCTGACATGGACAGGGGGATTGAGTGCGCCCTCAGCAAGTTTGCCCATGACACCAAGCTGTGTGGTTCGGTTGATACGCTGGAAGGAAGGAATGCCATCCAGAGGGACCTTGACACGCTTGTGAGGTGGGCTGATGCCAACCTTATGAGGTTCAACCATGCCAAGTGCAAGGTCCTACACCTGGGTCAGAGCAATCCTAGGCACAGCTACAAGTTGGGCAAAGAAGAGATTCAAAGCAGCCCTGCAGAGAAGGACTTGGGGGTGTTGGTTGATGAGAAAATGAACATGAGCTGGCTTCAGTGTGCGCTTGCAGCCTAGAAAGCCAATCGTATCCTGGGCTGCATCAAAAGGAGCGTGACCAGCAGGTCAAAGGAGGTGATCCTGCCCATCTACTCTGCTCTTGTGAGACCTCACCTGGAGTATTGTGTGCAGTTCTGGTGTCCTCAACATAAAAAGGACATGGAACTGTTGGAACAAGCCCAGAGGAGGGCCACGAGGATGATCAGGGGACTGGAGCACCTCCTGTATGAAGACAGGCTAGGAAAGTTGGGGCTGTTCAGCCTGGAGAAGAGAAGGCTGCATGGAGAGCTCATAGCAGCCTTCCAGGATCTGAAGGGGGCCTATAAGGATGCTGGGGAGGGACTCTTCATTAGGGACTGCAGTGATACGACAAGGGGTAATGGTTTAAAACTTAAACAGGGGAAGTTTACGTTGGATATAAGGAAGAAATTCTTTACTGTAAGGGTGGTGAGGCACTGGAATGGGTTGTGCAGGGAGGTTGTGAATGCTCCATCCCTGGCAGTGTTCAAGGCCAGTCTGGATAGAGCCTTGGGTGCTATGATTAACGTAAGGTGTCCCTGCCCATGGCAGGGGGGTTGGAAATAGATGACCTTAAGTTCCTTTCCAACCCTAACGATTCTATGATTCTATGATTCTATGATCACTGCATTCCTGCTACTGATTTTTTATCTGTTAGTAGCAGTGGTGGAATGCCATATATATATATGAGGTATGTTCATTTTAAATATCAAAGATGAAACACAACAAGAGACTTGAGGTCTTAAACATTAAATACCAGCACTGTTTTCCAAATAATCTGCCTTCTAATTATCATCTTAAATGGGGAAACAATTTAGAAATCCTAATTTGCACTCGATTTCCCCAAACTCAGTAGCAGTACTTCACTCTCCTTTAAAGATTTCCAGGTGCTGTAACTGAAGAACTGAACAAAAAAAGTCATCACTTCCCACTCCTTTAACAATGTGCTACAGCACTGCTTCCCTTCTTTGCCCAGTTCTTTTGCAGGGCATTTCTCAGCATATGATTCTTAGATTCCTGTATGTACAGTATTCTTTTGAAGACAATTCTTAAAAGGTAAAACAAAAAAATGTCCTGACTGCTTGCATTTCATATCATGCCTGACACATTGAGCCAGGTTTGAACCAGCAGGCAATGTAGCTCTATTGAGACTGACTCCATGTTTGCAAAAGACAAAATAAGGTTATTCAGTTATCTGTGTTAAATGCATGCAACCTCATTGCTTAATTACTGAATTGAAATTCATGAGCACACAGGAAAAAGAGAGACTATTTCCAGTTTTCTGTTAAATCTGTCAGTATGTGGAGTCATTTCATCACCAACGCTTGTCTGTCTAACAGTGTGAACACAGGACTGGTATTCAGGAGGCTTGGAGATCAGTGTAAAGTTAAAAATACCTGAAGAACTGGATTGTAGAACTGTAAATAAATGCGTGTGTTACCCTTGTCTAAAATTAGTCTTTTCTGTAGGGAAAATAATAGTCTTTACTGTCTAGAATAGCAAGCCCAGGCTGACATGTTACTTCAATTACAAATTGGAATACCATGTTACAGTTTTACCTTTCTTATTCCACTTGGTAATCTTTGAGTGAAATTTGAGTGAGATTTGTTGAGGCCCAGCAGCCAAGTCAAGGCATTGGCTCTGGCCAAACTGCTTGGCCATGACAGACAAGTAACGACACAGAATAACTGAGAAGGTACTTATGAAAGTATCCAATACTTTATGCTATCATCACTTGATGTGGATGTATAGATTTCTGCTTTGCTTCTTCCAGAATAAAAAATGAGCCTGAGTAGCAATAACTGTGCTTGAAACACAGTTCTGCATCTGAAAAGATTATGGTTCTCACCATTGCTATCAATGCTATAGCTGAAAACAGACTGTCAATGGCATTAAATATTCCTCATGGAGAGTCAACCTAAATTTCAGATAAGAATGACACTCATGTTACTGAGTATTACTGTTTATTGGAATATGTTAGCCTGAGACATAGCTGAAACTCCTGCTGTTATACTTCTGTGGCAATTGCACCTAGATTAAAAGGACTGATTCTGGCAGCTAAATGCACATGATGTTGTAAGTTAACGTAGCATGTGACACCATCCAATAAATACTGGGCACAAATCTCTCTGCTGTGATAGTACTGTTAACATGCAAATACAATGAGACATATGCTTTGTTTTGATTTTTCTTTTAAATACAAATCAAACACTGTAAACCTTTTAAAAATGTATGCTTATGAAAGCAGAGAGTAATGAAATAGAATATGAGGATAGTTATGGTAAATCGTATCATATGCAGTAGTTTCAAGCTACTCACACGTCACTTCACCGTAACATTTGCAGTGTAATGAAATGGTCCGCAAATGATTAATATTCTTAAGTGCTTTCTTTTTTCTCTTAAGTGCTTTCAAGCAGAAAAAAGGAAATATATTGCACTATCAGTATTTGTGTGTAGTTAGTGTCACAGTGTCTATTGATTTTTACCTCCTGTCACAAATGCACATTAGGAGGTTTTATCTGTATATGATAAACAAATTGGGGAATGTATCTTAAGCTACAGCTGTAGCTCATATAAATGGTGGTAGCACCATCGACTTAATTTGAATTATGCTTATTTACAGAGGTTGAGTATGCAGCCCTTGTCTTCCAAGTGAACTCGAGAATACTCAGTGCAAGTAATACTTTAACTCCATGTCATTTAGATGTCTTTGGGGACTCTGTTTCTGTTCTACTTCCATTTTAGCTTTATTTACCTTGTATTTCTAATGATTAAAAATACTTTCTCTGAAATGAAAAATTAACAGATCTTGAATATTTGTATACGTTAGCTTTTTAAAAATGTCTGCGACATTTTATTATTGTACTTTTTAATGTAGGTAACATTACAGAGAGTTAGGGTTATAAGAAATTGCCTGAGTCTAAAAACATGGGCTGCCTTTCACAGGAACCCTTCACTTGGTCCCAGTCTATAGGTAGTCCCTATATTTTTGGCACTGCCAATACACAGATGCTAAATATTAGGACTGTAAAACATCAGAGTTCTGATTCTACCACAGTCTTTACAGTTACTGCAACTGATCTCCAGTGTGGAGAGCATG
The DNA here is from genome assembly GCF_034315485.1 of Pezoporus occidentalis. Taxonomy (NCBI): domain Eukaryota; kingdom Metazoa; phylum Chordata; class Aves; order Psittaciformes; family Psittacidae; genus Pezoporus; species Pezoporus occidentalis. The sequence goes on along the minus strand of NW_026913964.1, from coordinate 5,926,915 downwards.
ACTTAAGCTTGAACAGTGGCTTGAGGGAGTAAATTTTCAGTTCAAGAATAAAAAAAAGTTTTTAATTCTTATGACTTTTAGAGGAACTTGAAACTGATCTGAAAAATTTTCAAAGATAGAGAGATATTCAAACCCCAAAACTTGTACGTTTGGAGAGAAGGAGCAGGAGGGTGAATGAAAAAAAGTAAAACTCGTGATAATTAAGCCAAATCTTAGCAAGGCTGAAGCGTCTTCCTTATGCTGCTTTTTCTGCATTTGTTCTCACCATAGATTCATGAAGAATTGGAAAAAGAACCAGGAAAATTCTGGCAGAGAAAATATAGCGAAGAAGCAAGCCAGTCTTGGCAGATTTCTGTTAGCAGTAGGAATGTGGAACTCTTGTCGGTGCCCTCTCATTAGGTAATGGTGTCTTTTCCAAGTGAAGAGACTGAAAAAATGTCCTACTACTATTGCTGTGGAAAAGAAAGAGGGAAGTCTTTGCCATGACACTGAAACTCCATTCATAAGCACACTTTTTGTTTGATCAAAGGTCCTCATTTCACTATGAAAGAGTAAAACATATTGATAGCATTAGTAAATAAAGTAATAAGCTTTAAAGATTTAGAACTGTTTCTATGTATGTGCATATGTGTGTGTATGGTTATTTCATGGAAACAATTGCTGGGAACCTGTTTAGAGAATGAATGGAAAATTCTCCATCTTACAAGAGTGCTCTGAAGAGCAGTTTTTGAGAGCAATAGAACAGAAAAGACAGCTGAAGAAAAGGGCAGAAGATGAGTTTGCAAGTGAGCTTGTGAAGAAATAGTATGCTCAGGATGCTTTGCTGGACCATGAAGGAGGTGTGCTGCTTTCTGTTACAATGAAAAGGTCCTTCTAGAGTCAATGGAAGGCTAAAAAAGGGATGCTTATATTGGAGGATGTATCAGGAAGCTCCTGTTTTTCAGTGCAAATATTGAAAGACTGGTTTAGACACAGCCCAAAACTTGCAAAGGTACAAAAAATATTCAGCTAGGCTGATATGCTAAAGTCTTGAATTAATGTTGAGTGGAAGTTCCTCTACTAAAATGTGCTAGTTGGTTAAACATCTGAAATAGAAGCTGTGTCCAGATTTGGAAATGTCCGTTGTCTATGGTGTCTACTCCTTCACAGATTCAACAATAAACAAGAAGTCCCTTCCTCTAGTCCAGTGCCAGAGGCTTTGAATGACAATGTCATTTCAGTGTGAGAGCTTTTTTCACCCCAACCTTCATTTGTTTCAACACTTTCCAGTATTGTTTTTATAAACTGCTTTAAGCAACACAGACATTGTAGAATATCTGTAACAGAAGATAACAAAAATATTGCAGCCCTACAATGCTAAAGCAGAGAAACACACATAAGTTGCGAACAGGGCAAACTCATGCAGTTATAAGCTGCATGTAACAAAGTACTGTTAGACCCAGCATTCACAATCCTTCATGGAAAGGCCACTATGTGTTTTCTTCTGTGATACCATGACAAACCTTTCAATTGACAGAACAATGAGTGCAACATTGTCTAAAACTTAAATGTAATCTTATTTTCATACACAGTCAGATTACTTTATTGATATTGTGCCCAACAATGTTCTATCAAAAGGAAGAAGAGATCTAAAACAAGCTTGGCAATGGAATGCAGTTATTTTCTATTACATTTGCACTAGACCTTTTTATTTTTGAGCATTCAGAGATACATCTTACTTTGAGAATATACATGCTTAGTTGAGCCCAAACCACTAAAATGTTGTCATATAGTACTATACAATTAATATAGAATCATAGAATCCTGGAATAGTTAGGGTTGGAAAGGACCTTAAGATCATCGAGTTCCAACTGGCCTGCCATGGGCAGGGACACCTCACATTAAACCATAGCACCCAAGGCTCTATCCAACCTGGCCTTGAACACTGCCAGGGATGGAGCATTCACAACCTCCCTGCACAACCCATTCCAGTACCTCACCACCGTTACAGTAAAGAATTTCTTCCTTATATCCAATATAAACTTCCCCTATTTAAGTTTAACCCATTACCTGTTGTCCTGTCACTACAGTCCCTTATGAATAGTCCCTCCCAGCATCCCTATAGGCCCCCTTCAGATCCTGGAAGGCTGCTATGAGGTCTCCACGCAGCCTTCTCTTCTCCAGGCTCAACAGCCCCAACTTTTTCAGCCTATCTTCATATGGGAGGTGCTCCAGTCCCCTGATCATCCTCGTGGCCCTCTTCTGGACTTGTTCCAACAGTTCCATGTCCTTTTTATGCTGAGGACACCAGAACTGTACGCAATACTCCAAGTGAGGAGTATTAAAATATTAAATATTAATATAAATATAAAATATCAATATATTAAAATATATTAAAATAGTATTAAATATATTAAAATTATAAATAAATTTATGTAAAATGTGGACTCAGTATTCCACTTTAACTATTCATGTGTTAAAACAAACATGCCACAACACGTATGTGGTTATACACGGTGAGCGAAGGACAAAGTGAGACACACATAGAATCATCATCTGAAGTATAAACTGATGCACAGTCAAATTAAAAGCAAGGATACTATTTCACAGAGCATAGTTTATACCTTTGTAAAGAAGCTGAACTGTGTGTTACATTTAGTTACTTTCCTTGTGGCTTTAAATTGAGCAGGGTTTTTAATATGTAGTTGGAGTAGGAAAGAGTTGATTCTTGACTGCATCTAATACATGTTTGCAAAAAGACTTTTTTTTCTTGAATAAACCTTGTAGCAGTTAGCATATGAAATTAACATCTACTAAAAATTGTATGATAAAGTTTTGACTACTTAGAGGCTCAAAACCAATCAATTTCTGTAATCTTTTAATCTGGTCTTATGCAAGAACAGCTGTTACTTTATAATAGTATAATAACGTCTAAAGAAAAGTACAGTGCAGGTTTAGAAGTGTGCAGTTGTTACCGTTTTTTTTTTCTTCTTCCCTGCTTGCCTAGATCATGGCATTACTCAGTAATAGATCAACACTGAGAGCTGGTGAAGGCTTGAGAAGCCAAACACTTGGAGTCATGGTCAATTTTTTATGGCCATTGATCAAGAGTTTGGAATTTTTGTTAGTAGAAAAATATTGAGATGGGACAAATGAAGACGTTTAACCCATAAACCAGTTGTAGAAGATCTAGCATGACTCTAAGCAAAGGCTTTATACATGGGGCAAAGAAACTGCATGAAGTGAAAAATCAAAACCCTTTTTCATTATTATAGACTGAATTTTGAGATTTTTATCAGTATTATTAGTGTAATATAACATCTGTATTAAGACCACCATGGTTGCCATTTCTTTTTGTGGATTAATCTTCTGCAAACATGTTCATAAGTGTCATGAATTCTAACACTCAAACTGCTAAACTTGGTGTTTTGCAAGCAATTAAACACAGTAACTGTTTCCTGTATTGTTCCATAAGAAAATCCTAATTAATGTGCAGAAAAGATACCTTATCATACGAGTAGATCCTTCCCTTCTTATTTCCCTATTTTAAGGCTTTGACTACATGAAAAAAAAAAAAAGAAAGAAAAAAGAGCTGTGGCACAGACCCAGAAGGAGTTTTGCAGCACATGTGAACAGTCTGTTGTGCCAAGAAGACCGGGCCAAATTTGTTCTTGCTGTAATTCCATTGAAGTCACTGGAGCTATTAATGGGGATGAATGTTGCCTTTTATCACTTTTGACTTTGTATGCTGTGAAAATTAGATTTCACAAATTTTTAAGATTTCACTGTCTGGGCTAAAAATAATGCAGTGCACTTCCACCACCGCCACCCCCACCCCCCACCCCCCACACCCCCCCGATTAGTATGCTAAATGTAATGCAACTTTCAGTGAGGAAAATATTAGAGTTGACAATATAATGTCTCCAGTAGCAGGATCTTTGGAGAAAGTAGTCATAGGCCATTTTGTATATGTAATAATGGGAGAAATGAACACTCTTGCTGGTTAGTTAGAAAAACACTCAAGTACCTGGTTTATAAAATTGACCAGTGGCTGGGAACAGGTAATATCTATCCAATATGCTTCCTGGCTGCAAAATGAACATACCCATTTTGCCCACCTCTTCACTTCAAGGAGTTTTTAAAATGCCTAACCTTAAAAAAGGAAAATGTATTCCTTTAGCAAAATATCCCATATATTCAGTAATTCAGAGTTATCAAACGCAGTTTAAGTTTTAAAAACCATCTGGAAAGTATACAACTATATCTGTGAGAATTTCTTGGCCTAATTTGTATAACCATGTTTTAATACCTGCAAGTCGACATTCTTTGCAAATTTGGGAGGTCTTTCACATTTCTTTTATTGAAATGAAAGGAAGCTGTATTGTGGGTTTTATTCTATAAAAAGCAATATTCTTCTTTGCTTTCTTTTGCTGAATATTCTTATAAATTCACAGAAGACTTAGCTGATTTCAGGAAGCAGATGCTGAGTCTTGGGAACAGATTTTTTCCAGTGTCAACATCTGGAAGTGTAGCTGTCTCCACTAGTGGTGAAGCTGGTGGCTGTGCAAAAACCTTAAGGGCTAACATCCTGGGTCAGGCAGCTTAGGGAATTGCTTGAAGTCTTTCTCAGGAATATTTCTTTGAGTTACTGCTGACTTCAAGGAATCTGTTTCTACCCTCCAACCCCCATTAAATATGATGATTTAAAAAAAAAAAAAAGGGTAAATAATTTTCTCAGTACAAGAAAGATATTCCCATGAAGCAAGATATTATTTTCTCTAGCTTATTTAAAGATCTCCTATAAATAAAATGACTTGAAGTCTGATGGATTGGTTCTGAGGGCCATTTACCATCTCATTCTTATTAATTTCTGCATTCCTTAGAGTTGTGGTGATAACAATGATACAAGCTACATTTCTGGTGAAAGAAGTGAGACAAGGAAGATTAAGTAACTGCTAGGAGTTGAAAACCATTAAATGACCTTTGTATTAATAATCTTTGGATGACAAATTTTGAGCAATAAATTTTAAAAATTTTACTTATATTACTGTGGACATTTTAATGCTAGCCAGAAGTCCAACAAAGCACAGATCCTGAAAATAGCATGGTGTAGTTTACACATTTGAAGTGGCTACACTGTCATCCCTGGGGAGTTCTACAATTTCTTACAAATTCGAGTGCTCCAGTGCTTTATATCAATAGATTACAGGGACTCTATTGCCAGTGTCTGATTTGTTGGTGATGTGCACATGTTCATTTTTAACCTTTAAAAGGAATTACAGTACTTTATTTCTCATTGATTAAAAAATGTCATGGGCCATATGTACTTCAGAGAAATGATGCGCTAAGTCTTCCAAACTGTATGCCCCTTTCCTGGCTATGGTTGTATCACCTTTGAAGCTGTACTTCAGAGGTATAGTCCTATCACTTACACCTGAGGCCTCTGCCCCCATTCTGTTCCCCCACCTCCTCCCTCCTCCCCAGGACTACAAAGATTGTGTTAAGCTTGTTCCTGACAAAATGACACCATCTTCACAGTATGAATGTTAGGAAGAATTTAAACTGTTCTTCAGAAATAAACAAACCTTCCCTAACTTTGATTTCCATGTGCATTTTAGAGTTTGATATATCAAGTCATTTCTTAGAAAGGAGGTTAATAACAAGGTTCTGAAGCTTCAGTGTCTGATCCTGCTGCTTTTATAATCCTCATTCTGTCTCATTGCTATTCTAATTATTATCTTCATTGTTAGTATGGTATGTTTTCTCTATAAGAATAAACAGCCAATGTTGCAAATATAAAACAATGACAGCTTCTTCCCAAACTGCTTCCTGTACACGGTACTTGTGGCATTCAGAATGAGACTGATGAGCAAAAATATCTTTGCAGAATTCTTATATTACAATCATAAAAGGCAAAGTAATATAACTTATAGAAACTGAGTTTATACTGATACAGTTATGATCAAACTGAAGATCTGCCAGCTTTAATTTCTTAATGAAATAAACTTCTGTCATAGAGCTTTCAATTGCTTTTCTTAACATGTAAACCTCTCCCATTAGGAAAACCTTAGTTTCAACATTCTGTTTGATTTATATGCTTGTTTATTTTTTTCTTGCATAGAGAACCTGCAAAGCAATTCTGTTCCATACCCTAAGGTAACTGAAAGTTTCCTCGGCAAAAACTATCAGTTTCATGTGCAAAAAACCACATGATTCTTGTGTGTGAAAAAGTAACCCAACTGAACTGCAGTGAAGTAGCTCTATCAATGTGTATGAGAGGTTGGCTGTGAAGTGGAAATAATCTCTAAGTGTTTTTTTTTGAGCAATTGTATCATGTTGCTGACTTTCTGTAATATTCCATGATATTAATATTATTTGATTAATTGCCACGTAATAACAAATTGCCAACCTTACTATGAGGTTGAAGTTAAAAAAAAAACTTTCATCATTAACAATAATTTTACTTTACATTGATAACACCCTCTAGAAAGTTACTTGAATGAACATTCTTGTGATATTACCTTTGACATGCGTTCTTTAAGAGTATGATTTCCTTTTGAAATGGGGGCTCTGCACTGCATTTGACCTCACTGATCTCATAGTACTTTTCCATAATTCTAAATTTTGTGAATTCCTTGTATTTATGATGAGATGTAAAAGCACATGCTGCATTTGTCTTCCATGTGACAATGAACAGTAAAGTGGCCAAAGGATTATAGTGTGCATCGCTAGAACAACTGTCCACTGGGTTAGAGGAAGGAACAACACAGACTAAGGCCCTTGCACTACCAGCTGTTCTATTTACTGTAAGAGCACTAGCATAGTGTATACGTTCTTCAAACACACTTCTGAACACGTATATTCTTCCATGTATTGAATCAGTGGTAAATCTCTTCTAGACTTTGTATGATTGCAATCTGTAACCTGCTAACCAAATTTTACTAAAAATTCTTGTAAACATTGTGTTTCAAACTGTAACTCAATTAAGAGATATTTATGAACCACTGTTTTCCTAGGGATTTTTTTGAGACTTCACGTTTTTCTTGTGAAGACATCTCTTCATCGCAGGAAAATTCAATGATTATAATGAAGTTTAAAAGTATAAAATAACATTTTGTATACCTTGCTATCAAGTCTGATAGAACATGAGAGTTATATGAAAATAAAATATGTGATGATAACATTTTTGCTTATTTCTATATTTATCTACTAATAGCATCTAATAAGTGCTAGTGTTCTGTCAATAACTGGTTGCTAGAAGGCTTCTGAAACTTTTTAGTAAATAGAGAAAGTCAGAGAGTTTCTCTTCCTCCAAGAGGCTGCAAAAAAAATTCCAAGAACAGCCCACACAAATACTATGCATGAACTTGTGTACTTTAGAGGGTTATCCACATCAAATTATACATCGTTATTAAGGTAAAGTATTCTTAAGCTTATTGTTCTGTTTTTCTTTTAAGAAACTGGAAAGGCCTTCTTTTTGTTTTTTTCCTTCTTGACTGTGCAACCCAGATATGTTATTTGTGGAAATAACTTTTTAAAAGTAATAATTTACTAAGTCTAAATCTTATGCAAAATATTTGTATTAAATAAAGGGAAAGGATAATAATAAAAAAAAAAAAAAGTGCCAGAAAACCTGCTGAAGGTATTAGTAAGAACCTAGTAAAATAGATTTGAGTTAAATGCTTAACAACTCCCAAATCAAGTATTTTACATATTAGGTATCTAATTTAAAATATATGAAGCAGGTTAGCACCATTTCAATTTGCTCAGCATTACTGGATAGTACGAAGGACAGAAAGAGAGCTCATAAAGTATTTCCATTAATAAGCTTTCCTTCCTGTATCCTTCACCTTTCTGATATCCTTCCCCAGAACACCCAATACATGTTAAAATGAAACAGACCAACAGAAATCAAAAGCTATACAACACAGATGCTACTCCAGCCATCAGAATCAGGTCACTTTTAAACTTCATTAAATTGCTGTCATATGGTGTCTGCTGACATGCATCAGACTTTGGAAAGTCTTACTCATCAGGTATTCTCTAAGATTGTTAACAAGAACAGCAGCTCTCATCAGGGGTCCCCAAAAAGCAGCTAATTAGGGGACAAAGGTTGCTTGGATTGTGACAATTACACCTGTAGGTCCCTGCAGAAACATCAAAATCTTGAACAATTGTATGTTTGGTTGCTTAGTGCAAGAAATAAAGAGCTAGTATGTTAAAAAAATGAGAGGCAGAAACTGTCAACCATTTGAAAAGCTTTACGAAAATGATCATCCAATTAGTGGCTATGATCAAATCAGGCATGAACTCTCTCGATGGCTCCATAATTTTCCTTCTTGCATGGTGTAATTTCATATAGCTCAAATGAACTCATGAGAGGTAATTCAGTTCCAAACAGTTTTCTCATCACTGCTAATTATACTAATACATTGAAATGCCTCCTACAAAATGCATGAGCCCTTTAAGCCACCTCATTAATGTGATATAATTTTTTGCCAGAATATATATCAAACCTATTATCACCACAGGTTTTCTTTAGCATTTTTTTTTCAAAATGTCTATCAAAAAGCTAAAAAAGTAGATTTCTTTCGTCTATTTTCAACATAATTAACTGGTTCTTTGAACTGTGATTGTTGATTGTGGTATTTTTTTTAAAGAGTACTAGCAAAATACAGTATGATAAGGGTATTCCTCATACCTACAGGTTCTTTTCCCTGAGTATTTGATTCCTTAAATCTTTTTTCAGTTGTAGCTGATTCTTTAAATGGCAAATGATGCATGCAATAATGTGCAAAAATGAGTTATACAAACTGAAAGCAGGGGTGCAAAAAGAAGCATCATCTGAGACTAAAATAAAGACAGATTTTATGGTATTTATGTCAGTTAATTTAACTGCTGGTAGGGGCTTTTGTTGAAACATGAGTTAGTTCCAGTGTTTAACCTTGCAGCATTAATTTATGCTTTATGGCATGAGTACTTCATCACTCCCTCCTTGGGAAGACAGTTATCTCATTAGCCAGAATTTAATGAAATGCAAGGATACACTTCTTAATTTCAAAGATTACTATAACACAAATCAGGTGTAAATCTCAAACTGACTCTCCTTTCCCTTTACTCGTTTAAAAAAACAGATTCATTTTGCAATCATATAACAGAAATTCATCTGGTGGGATGAATTCTACTACTGCTATTTTAAAGGCATTCCTGACCTGTGAAAGCAGGTTTAACTTTGCATTCAGTAATATTGGTGACATTTAAGGTCTGTACAAAGTTTAAGGTTTATAACCCATTGTAAATACTACAAACAATTATGAATGTATGGTGTTGGTTTCACCAGGGAAGGATGTCTTGCTCAAGAACTGTGGAGCAGAACCTGGCTTCATTTTCATAGAGTTGTATCTAGATCAGTGAGAATATGAGTATGCACAATCTCTCTCAAGACTAACATAAATTACAATGACTGCTACTGCTGAACCCAGGACACTGATGTATATTTTTTACACTGATGCCTGTCACCATATCCAGAATCCCAGTAAACACAGACCACTATACTGCTTTGTAGTTTCATTTCTTTAAAAGATAAGTGCTCAGACATGGGTTTACTATGTTTTTCATAAGCCTTTCTTTTGTTACGTAACTGTTGTAATAAATTAACTTAGTTTCCTATTGAAATCTCCATCCTGCAGTTCTCTGCATGGAAGTGTACTTCACTGAACAATAGCAGAATCTAGAGAATCGATTATGCAAAATGGTGGGGTTTTTTTTTTTCAGTGAAAAATGCAGGTGTTATGTGCTCGTTCATAATAACAATTCTTTAGTTTTTAAAATCTATTAAGGATTCTTGGTCTTACATAATGCTAATTCATATAATATTATGTTATGTGATGTTTTGTTATGCAGTATTTACTTACCAAATGCATCAGTATGAAGACATAAACACATATTTTCCCTAAGGTTAACAAATAGTAATAGCAGCGCTTTACGTGTTTAGTAAGTTATAAATAATCTCCCATATTTTAAGACTATGAAGTCTGCCCATGACCAGCTGGATACTTTATGTAATTGCTGGGGTGAGTAGCTGAATTGCTGCGGTGAGTAGCTTGAGAGAGGACGCCTGCAACACTGGGGCGGAGTGAGGCGAGATCAGCGTCCAGGAGCCTCACCTCAGAGTGACAAGAGCCACCGATGAGGGAACTGCAAGTCCTCGACAGGACTTGCCCAGGAGCCGGCAGCTCAGCTCACGCGAGCAGGGACTCACCGGGGCCGGAGCCAGGAGGAGCAGCACCAGCTGTGAGTGGTTAAAAACCTGCCCAGGGAGCGCGGCGAACAGAGCAGGTGGAGGCTGTTTGCGCGGGCAGGCAAGCGGGGTGACTGCCTGATCAAGAGGACTCGACTGGAGCAGGAGCAGGTAGGACTGGTTGCTTGTGCTGAGAGACGTAGACGGACCGATCGACCAGATAGATCATGGTCAGAACAAGATCAAAAGCTGTAGTGAGGAATAACGTGGGTGCCCAGACTGAGCCTTCCTGCAGACATGCGGACGTACAGGTCTCTGGCTGCAGTGAATGCCTGAGCCCGGCACTTGTACTGGAGAGAGCCAGTGACACCGCTTGTGTGAGGTGTGAGCGAATAAATGATCTGCTCAGGCAGGTGGCTGAACTGAGGGAGGAGGTAGAAAGGTCGAGAGCCATCAGAGAGTGTGAAAGTGAAATAGATTGGTGGAGCCACACCCTAAGGCAAGGGCAGAGGGAAGTGGTTGAACAAGTGATGGATCCCCTTCCCTCCTACCATCAGACAGAAGGAGTGAACTTAAGGGACAAGGAGGTAGGGAGGGAGGTCTCGCCTCAGAGAGGTAAGCAAAAACCTTTGCAATCCCTTAATTCCTCCCAGTTACCCTTGAGTAACAGGTATGAGGTCTTGGAACTACAGGGCCAGGTAAATGGTGATGATGGGGTAGATCCATCTAGTGAGTCACCTAGGGCTTGTCACTCACCCCCATGCCTTAGAACTTCCTCAGCCAAGAAGAAAAGAAGAGTAATTGTGGTGGGTGACTCCCTTCTGAGGGGAACAGAAGGGCCCATTTGTCAATCAGATCCATCCCACAGGGAAGTCTGCTGCCTACCTGGGGCTCGGATTAGAGATGTTAAAAGGAAACTCTCTGATCTGGTGCAGCCCTCTGACTACTGTCCGCTGATGGTTTTTCAGGTTGGCAGTGATGAAATTATTACAAGGAGGGCAAGGGCAATGAAGAGAGACTTCAGGGCCCTGGGACAGCTGGTTAGAGGGTCTGGAGTGCAGGTCGTGTTTGCTTCCATACCTGTTACAAGCAAGGGTGAAGAGATAAATAGGAAGTCTGCAGACTAATGTATGGCTACGTGACTGGTGCCAAAGGCAGGGTTTTGGGGTTTTCAATCATGGGCTGCTATATGAGACACCTGGTTTGCTGGTGGCAGGTGGGATACACCAGTCCCAGAGGGAGAAAAGGTTTTTGGGGCAGGAGTTAGCAAGGCTCATTGACAGAGCTTTAAACTAGATATGAAGGGGGAAGGGGAGATAAGTGGGCCCGTTAGGGACAAGCCCAAGAGAAACATGCTAGGGCTTGAAGGATGGCAGACTAGGGAGGACTCTCAATCTATTGTTTCCTTTGAGGGAAAGGATAGTTGTTTAGACCTTGTCCTGCAGGGAAAAAGGGGTACCAGGGCAAGAGTCAGCAGAGCTCACTCAAAGAGCTTTAGGTGAGATTCAAAGTGCAAAGGGGTTGTAGCTGGGTTTGAACTAGAGGGGCATTGTTCTAGTATTAATGAAGACCAGAAGGCCTCCTGCCTTCCAAGGGTGCCACTAGCGTGCTCTGCTTGCTCCCTGAAATGCCTGTACACCAATGCACGCAGCATGGGGAATAAACAGGAGGAGTTAGAAGTCTGTGTGCGGTCTAAAGGTTATGATCTGGTGGCAATTACAGAGACGTGGTGGGACAGCTCACATGACTGGAATGTGGTCATGGATGGCTATGTCCTTTTTAGGAAAGATAGGTCAGCAAAGCATGGTGGTGGAGTTGCTCTTTATGTGAGGGAGAGACTAGAATGTATTGAGTTCTATCCAGGGGCAGATGAGGAGCAAGTGAAAGTCTGTGGGTATGAATTAAGGGACAGGCTGGTATGGGTGATACAGCTGTGGGGGTCTATTATAGACTTCCTGATCAGGACGAAGGAGTTGATGAGGCTTTCTACAGGCAACTGAAAGGAGCCTCATGACTACATGCCTTGGTCCTTATGGGGGATTTTAACTACCCCGATATTTGCTGGAAGACTTACACAGCCAATCATTCACAGTCTAGGAGGTTCCTCCAGTGCATTGATGATAACTTCTTAATGCAAATGGTGGACGAACCAACTAGGAGAGGAGCACTGCTGGATCTAGTACTCACCAACAAGGAGGGTCTGGTTGAAGCGGTGATGGTCAATGGCAGCCTTGGCTGCAGTGACCATGAAATGGTGGTGTTTAGGATTCTGTGTGGGAGGAATAGAATACCTAGCAAGGCCACAATTCTGGATTTCTGAAGGGCCAACTTTGGCCTCTTCAATCAATTGCTAAGGGAAGTCTCATGGGAAAGGGTACTAGGTGGTAAAGGGGCTCAAGATAGTTGGTCAGCATTCAAGGACCACTTCTTCCAAGCTCAGGATCAGAGTATCCCAATGGGTAGGAAGTCAAGTAGCGGAGCCAGGAGACCAGCATGGTTAAATAAGGAACTGCTGGGCAAACTCATGCGCAAAAGGAGAATCTATGGATTATGGAAGGAGGGGCTGGCCACTTGGGAGGAATACAGGACAGTTGTTAGAGAATGTAGGGAGGCAGTTAGGACAGCTAAGGCCTCCTTGGAACTTAATCTGGCAAGTTGGGTCAAGGACAATAGAAAGGGCTTCTTTAAATACGTAGCTGATAAAACTAACACAAGAGGCAATATAGGCCCACTGCTGAATGAGGTGGGTGCCCTGGAGACAGAGGATATAAAGAAAGCAGAGGTGCTGAATGCCTTCTTTGCCTCTGTCTTTACTCCTGCAGACTCTCCCCGGGGGACCCACATTCCTATAGCCCCGGAAGGAGTCAGGATAAAGGAGGAGTTTGCTTTGGTGGATGAGGATTGGGTTAGGGATCAGTTAAGTAATCTGGACATCTATAAATCAATGGGTCCAGATGGAATACACCCGCGGGTGCTGACGGAGCTGGCAGAGGTCATTGCTGGGCCACTCTTCATCATCTTTGGTAAGTCATGGGAAACAGGAGAGGTGCCTGAGGATTGGAGGATGACAAATGTCACACCAGTCTGTAAGAAGGGCAAGGAGGACCTGGGTAATTATAGACCAGTCAGCCTTACCTCCATCCCTGGAAAGGTGATGGAACAACTTATTCTTGACACCATTTCTAGACATATCAAGGATGAGGGGGTCATTAAGAGCAGCCAACATGGTTTTACCAAGGGGAAGTCATGTTTGACCAACCTTACAGCCTCTTATGAGGAAGTAACTAGGTGGATGGATGATGGTAGAGCGGTAGATATGGTTTTTCTTGATTTCAGTAAGGCATTTGATACTGTCTCCCACAGCATCCTCATAGATAAGCTAAGGAAGTGTGGGCTTGATGATCAGGTAGTGAGGTGGATCAAGAACTGGTTGAAAGGAAGAAGGCAGAGAGTTGTGGTCAATGGGGCAGAATCTAGCTGGAGGTCTGTGACTAGTGGAGTCCCTCAGGGCTTGGTGCTGGGACCAGTGCTGTTTAATATTTTCATCAAGGACCTGGATGAGGGAACTGAGTGTACCCTCAGCAAATTTGCTGATGATACTAAACTGGGAGGAGTGGCTGACACACCAGAGGGCTGTGCTGCCATTCAGCGAGACCTGGGCAGGCTGGAAAGCTGGGCGGGGAGAAACTTGATGAAGTTCAACAAGGGCAAGTGTAGAGTCTTGCATCTGGGGAAGAACAGCCCCATGTACCAGTTCAGGTTGGGGGTTGACCTGCTGGGCTGTAGTGAAGGGGAAAGGGACCTGGGGGTCCTGGTGGGTAGGAGGATGGCCATGAGCCAGCAATGTGCCCTTGTGGCCAAGAAGGCCAATGGCATCCTAGGGTGCATTAGAAAGGGTGTGGTTAGTAGGTCGAGAGAGGTTCTCCTCCCCCTCTACTCTGCCTTGGTGAGACTGCATCTGGAATATTGTGTCCAGTTCTGGGCCCCTCAGTTCAAGAAGGACAGGGAATTGCTTGAAAGAGTCCAGCGCAGAGCCACAAAGATGATTAAGGGAGTGGAACATCTCCCTTATGAGGAGAGGCTGAGGGAACTGGGACTCTAGCTTGGAGGAGAGGAGACTGAGGGGTGACCTCATCAATGTTTACAAATATGTAAAGGGTGAGTGTCAGGATGATGGAGCTAGGTTTTTTTTCAGTGATGTTCAGTGATAGGACAAGGGGCAATGGGTATAAACTGGAGCATAGGAGGTTCCATGTGAACATCAGGAAAAATTTCTTTACTGTGAGAGTGACAGAGCACTGGAACAGGTTGCCCAGGGGGGTTGTGGAGTCTCCTACATTGGAGATATTCAAGGCCCGCCTGGACAAGTTCCTGTGTCATGTACTCTAGGTTACCCTGCTCTTGCAGGGGGGTTGGACTAGATGGTCTTTTGAGGTCCCTTCCAACCCTTGGGATTCTGTGATGTAGAATGTGAACAAGAAGATATAAAGAAATTCAGAGCAAGTCTTATGTACTGGTACCAGGCTGGATTTTAGTCTATATGTGTATCAATTGAAGGAGGAAACATCCTTGTCCACAGTATGGCTGTAAGAAGTGCCACCCATAGGCATACTAATTAAAGATGTTTTTACAGCAGTTAATTTTTAATTTTCTTTCTATGTAGTAGAAATCACATCTTCAAGTCTATAGCAAACTGAAGTGTGATGATTTTTTTCAGCAGACCAGAAAAGGACTGTCTTCTTCCAAACTAGAGTGTGGCCTTTGGTTTCTGCAGCCATAATTCCTTTATCTGTTTTCCAGAAGCAACCAAAAGTTCGACATGACCAGGTCACATCTGCTTGTCAGACAGACTGAAACTGGACAACACAGAGAGCTTAGCTGTGAACTTCAGGAAGTGCCGCTAAAAGTATAAAACCAGGCAAGTCAAATGCACCAAGAATAAGTGTTTACGTTGTCTCATAGTGTAAGAATTTACTAACTTATCCATGAGACTTTGGTATGGAAATTTTTGCTGTTGGTCTGGCTCTGTCTAGCCATCTGTATGAAATAAGCTGCCTCATGCTGATGCAAGGTGGCTAAAGAGGACAATCCTGAGTTTAGGATTTTCCATTTGTTTTAGATACCTTCAGAATCTTGTCAGAATAGATCATTGCTTTTTCCTTCACTGGATCTAGCTCTGTCAGGGTGAAGTCCATGTACTGTGGCGGGGACTGTCATGTCATTTATTATGTTTGTTTAGCACATTGGAGTATAACCTGACTGCCAGTTAGGTGCCAGTACATTAAATTGTAATAATAATAAGGCACTATGGAGAAGGGACATACTGAACAAGAATGCTGAAGCATATCTATTTTAATCTGAAACTCACTGTGCAAAGTCCAATAGTTACTGAGGGCCTCAGCGGCCAAGATGTTATCTTCTACAATAAACTGCACTTCTGTATTGCCACCTAAAAAAAAAAAAAAATCCCAAAGGGTTGCTGCACTAGTCCTCCTAAATTCTGGTTCAAAAAATACCTGGTTCAAAAGGTATTTTTGAATACCTAATAATGAATTCCTCCCAAATACCTGCTTCAAAAGGGTCTGGTTTGTTCACACTAGATGCAAAACTGTTTTCCAACATTATTACTTTGTACTGCATTTAATGTATTGTGTGACTACACATATATTACATGGTGTCAAAGGATGAACTGGCCCCTGAAGAATCTTGGTTTCAAGAACACCCTTTTCTACACTGAGCTTTCCTTCAGGCAGAAACTGAGTGGGCTGCAGGAAAAAGTACTTGTAAGAAATCCCAGGTTAGGAAAATGATCTGGTAGAAGATTTGCCATGCTAGTAAGAGAAGGGGGGTTGTACTGCCATCCAGAGGGATCTTGACAGGATGGAGAAATAGGCTGACAGCAGCCTCATGCGTTTCAACAAAGGGAAGTGCAAAGTTCTGCACCTGGAGACAAATAAGCCCATGCACCAGTAGATGCAGGGGGCCAAGCTGTTTAAAAGCAGCTTGCAAGAAAGGATTTTTGGGGCTCTGGTGGACAGTGAGTTGAACATGAGCCATCAACAAGCACTTGCAGAAAAGGTCAACAGTGTCCTGGGTTGCATTAGGAGAGGCATTGCCAGCAGGAAGAAGGAGATGATCCTTCCCCATTACTCAGCACTGGCAAAGGCACACCTGGGTGTCTATGTCCAGTTCTGGGCTCCTGAGTATAAGAGAAATATGGAGCTAGTGGATGGAGTCCAGCTATGGGCCACTAAGATAATTAAGGGACTAGAACATCTCTCATCTGACGAAAGGGTGAGACAGCTGGGGTTGTTTGACTTGGAGAAGTGAAGGCTGAGGTGGGATCTTATAAATGTCTATCAATAGCTGAAGGAGGCGTGCAAAGAGGATGAAGTTACTGGCGCTAGATAGCCCTGCTTGAGCAGGAAAGGGTTAGAGCAGTGACCTCCAGAGATCATTTCCATCCTTAGCCATTCTGTGATTCCATGTGTTGTGGTTTAAACCCTAGCCAGACAGCTTGTTCACTCACTCCCAGTGAGTGGTGCCGGGCTGGAAGCAATCAAGGCCCACCTGCCTCCGGGGGCTCTCCCCTTCCTCGCTCCCTAAGGAATGGGGAGGAGAATTGAAAGAGTGCAACTCCTACAGGTTGAGACAAGAACAGTCCAGCAACCAGTGTACAACACAAATCACCACCGCTACTACCAATGACAACAATGATAAGAGAAAATAACAAGGGAAGAGAATACAATACCACCCGTCAAGAAACGAGTCCGACCCAGAAGCCCATGTCCTTCCGGGTAACTCCCAGTTACTCCCCCGGGCATGACGTGCTGTGGTATGGAATACCTCTTTGGCTAGCTTGGGTCAGGTGTCCCGTCTCTGCTTCCGCATGGATTCCTCTCCTCCCTGCCAGAGCATGAGCCTCACAAAGTCCTTGGTTAGGGTAAACATTACTTAGCAACGGCTGAAAACGTTGGTATTATCAGCACTGTTCCCAGGCTGGAAGTCAAAACACAGTGCTGCACCAGCTACCAAGAAGGAGAAAAATTGACTGCTACTGCTAAACCCAGGACACCATGAAAGGCTCTACATGTCTTCAGCTATACCAGAAATCTACCGAATCAGAAACCAGGAGATGAAGCTTTATTTCCAAAGTTGATTTGGTTTGTGACTTTTGATAATAATGTGCTTAAATCAAAAGTTAGGAATGCTAACTTAGTAATGATTATGCTGGATCCTTGACTTTAAAATTTAAGAGTATGCATAAATGAGGTGGACCTGAAATCTAATAGTGGACTTTGTCAGACCTTCTGATATATAGAAATAGTTTTTTTCAAAAGTAGATCAAAGAAATAATGAAATCAAGCAATAGAGAATATGCTAGCTAAAATCAAACTCAACAACTTGTGCAATTTTTCAGATCAAGAAATTTTCTTTGAAAATTCTTTAACATTTCAGGAAAAAAAATATGAATTTGTGAGCTTTTCTCTTTCCTCCTTGTTGAAGGATGTATAAGCTTCCATGCTGGTTAGAAGGGTATTTTCCCACAGAATTCTTGCCAATTCTGGGCTCAACTTAGTCCATTTGTCTTCTGTTTCTCAGAAGGACTGCCGATAGCTTTCAAAGGCAAACTTTTATTCATGACTACTCCTCAGTTTATTTTATTTTTGCCTTTCCAGCCACTCCTTTTCACACATCACCTTGCAACTAATACTGCTTCCCTTCCAGTGGCTTGTATACACAGCATTCAATTGCTCTGGCTTTCAGAAGTTTTTTTATTATTTAAAGTCTAGACACATGTGAAGGTGGATGAAAGCCTAGATCTTGATTTCTAAAGAAATAATTTAGGGTGCAGAGATGGTGATTATTCACTATATTTAGAGATTGAATGAAGCTCACTGCTACTCAACTTTCTGACAACACACTTGTGTGCACAAATAAATTTTGCCTTGAAATTTATAAATCTGAATTTTGTTAAGTAATTACAACAGGGAAACAGAAAGCAAGGGGCCTGGATTATATTATAATCTGTTGTTTAGGACTCAGCCATTTGATTAAATTACCATTGCTTTAAGAGATAGTATGTGAGCTCTTAGCCCTTGGCAAATCCAAAGTAAAGTGCATTAGCATAACCTTCTTTCATTAAAGTTTAACCTAATGTGTATTACCTTATGTTTGACACAAACAGAATGAGTAAACAGCCACCACAGCTCAGCTGATGCATAGTAGTAACTCATTAACCTGCATGGCTCAGATACACAACTGTTGCTGTTAGAATATACTGACTTAAGTCACTCTTAAGTTTCAGCGAGTGTCATGACGTGACTGGTTTAGGAAAATTTAAGGCTCCTTTTTTTAAGTAATGATGGATAAAAAGGAGTTACAGATAATTAGGAATTCAGGCAAGCTCAAATCAGTTACCATAAACATCTGCACGCTATGGAAAATTAGTGATCTATACCTTTTTTTTTTTTTTTTTAAGCAAAGCTCTAAATACAAATAATATTATTAATCACACATATCCAAAAATAAACTGGCCTGCTAAAATTTGTTTCCTTTTGCTTAAACATCCAAGATTGTATTGGCAGTTTGGATATGAAGTTTTAAATATTCGCATTGTTTACTCAAAAAAAAAGATTTTCATAAATTAGACTCAATTATTACTAGAATTGGTAATGTTTACTGTACAATACTGTGAGATTCTCAGAGGCATGTGACTATGCAAAACCATCAGCTTTTTCACTGAGGCCAGTGACTAAACTTTCACAGATTTTTGGCAAATGGAGGAATAAGTCCTGTCTAGGTGAAATAACTGGGATAGGAAAAATTCATTGGAAAATGGATTTTTAGAAATACAAAGCAAGTGATTCTTATCTTGTCATCCTTTGCAGTGATGATGCAAGGGTGTGCCTTAAACTGATGGAGTACATTGGAAAAATTACCTTCTATACAATATTCTGCTTGTGTAAAACACAGGTATATGCAGAAAAGTTGTAGCAGTAAAGGTTGTTTCTTTAAGCCAATGTAATTTTTTTGTCCAAAGTTTGAAGAACATGACCCAGTTTAACCCTGCAGATGATGATTTATGTCTCAAACAAATTAACATAGAACCAATGTGGACCTGCCTGCAAGAACAATTAGAAAATATAATAATCATAATTTCTCCCAGTCTAATCTGATGTGATGGTAAAGTGAGGAAACTAATAGTTAGAAATTGAGGTCTTAGCTAACTTTTTTCAGATTTGCTTCCCTTATGCCTGTTTGAATATATTTGTCACTTGAACTTTCCTAGTCAAATAATAAGGCTGTTTCTGATTTTGTATTCCTAAGGCTTCTAATTATGCTTATTTTCATTCTGTTAATCTTGTATTTCTTGAAAAACTAAAGCACCAGTTTTGCTTATGTTAGGGGACTGCCACAAACAGAGGTTAAAGCATTACAATAATTATATACCCAGCAACATGACTAAAAGTCACATAGATCATCTGATGCTTAAAAACCCCTGAATTCATGTTAGCCCATTCTGTTGGCATGCAGGCAGGGGTGTTGATTTATTTAGGTGGGCCACTGGGAAGTGTCAGCTGACCATGAAGACTATCTAGAAATTTAATTCTTTTAGAGGTCAGGGAGCAATACTTCATCTTGTAGAAATCAATTTCTAGATTTTCATTGTGGCATTAATGAAGAAAAGCTGCAATAGAAAACAGACCATTTTCAGGAATGTGATTCAGAACATTAACACCTTAATTTACATAAAATTAGTTACATACTGCTGCAGTAATTTAATTTATTTGACCAGGATTTTGCAACTGTGAAAAATAGATTCAGAAAGGCAAATCGGGACTCTTACATGTTTTCTCCAACTGGCTGACTTCGCAACAATATGAAATCAGAATGATTTAATTGCAAGACATCAAAAAATAAGATGTGTTGCCAAATTTGGAAGGCTTGGATTTGGGGTAAAAGGTTTTAAAATGGAAATTAAAAAACAATAAATCCACAAACCCTGTATTTGAAATAATTGCTGTATTTTTTATGTGTACTGAATAGGCAGCAGAATCAGAAGTTGACTAAAATTTTGACATATGGCACTGAAAATCAGGCACGTAGGCAAAAGGCAAAAGCCTTTTTTCTGAACAAAGAAAAGACACATGAAATAAATGACATAACTTTGGAGGAAGATGGGGGCTGAAGGAAAGAAAAGAAAGCATTATTTTTGTTACTAGATTCCTTAGTGGAAAATAAGATACAAAGCAAGCTTTTGCATCCTGAGTGTTCAGCTCCTTGATTTGCAGAATTCTCCTATCATCCTTCATCAGTAAAAATTAAAATTCATTGCCCTTTATCTTTTTAAAAACTGTCTTCAGTTCAGTTATCCACTGGGATTAAGTTGGAGTTGTGTTATACTGGTAGAGTTAAAATGGTGGAAGTGATCTGGTGAGGATTCATTAAGATCAGTAAAATTATGATTTATACTATTTAGCTGCTCACATACATCAGAAAGTGGAGAATAAGGTGTGCTGAATATGCAGAAAAATACTAGATGCAAAGGGTTATGGTTTGATTGTGCTACAATTTTGTTAACTTCTCTGAATTATACATCAAGAATTTCTTCAGTACAACTCAGAATTCTGAAATTGTCTGGATTTATAAAGCGCAAAGATGATTCCCCATGTCTAAGTGACCTGTAGGTTCTTCCTAGAACTGATCGTATTCCTTGAAAAGACCTTACGTATTAGCCAAAATATAAAATTTCTCTTTCAGAGACTATAGAATCCTTGCCTCTGAGAAATTCAAATATCCAGCCTGACACCTCAAATAGGAAATTACAGAACATCCTTGTTTTGCATATTTCATTAATCCTCCAGCAAATATCTAGACAGTTCCTGATAGCTGTTAATGTACGTTGTCTTACTTGTCATAGTTTAGAAAGACACTCTGTCCCAAGCAGACAGTTTGTCCCAGATGTCTCCTAACCTAGCTAAAAATCCATGGTCGTTTGAACTTGAGGTGGTCAGTGTATGGACAAGGGCAATAGCCATGTGCAGCAAAAGGCCATATCCCCTTTTGCTCTTTGCATTTATGAAGCTTAGTTTTACAGCAAGAGCTTAAGTTTGGAGACCTAAAATTTATATGCATCTTTTCCAGAGGCAAAAATGATAATTTTATCCCTGTTAACTTACTCTCAGGCAATGCATTCCTACTTCTGCAAATCAGCAAAGAAAGGACACTTCTAGGGCCACAACCATTTCTGAAAAATATTCTCCTTTGAAGAGTGGAAAAGCTTTAAAGTTGTAGGAATTGGCAAACTGATGTAATTATGTCTGCATTAGAACTTTTACTGATAAGAATGAATCATCAAGCAAAAAATCCATAAGCCCAGAGCTAGTGTAATTGCACTGCTGTAGCTTGCAGGTAATGAACTGCCTCTCAGAAAATGAAATACACTAATTTTATTAGTCACAACAATGCATGTTACAAATGTCAAATTGGTAACTGAACTACATATCTCAAAAGATCCGCATTCAGGACATATTCAAAAGCACAAAGGATGGTTTCTTTGGTGACCAACTACTTTGTAACTCCTTAGCTATATCATTTTATAGCAAGCCTACAAATTTCCATGCAACTTGACCAGCTAAATTAAGGAGCATAAAGTGATGCATTATATATCAGTCTTGTCTGGATTCCATACTATAAAATTTCCTTGATAGTGAATCTTGTGTGTGTTTATTCTTACTCATAAAGAGCACAGCCATTTGGAACATTCTTATTCTGCCCATATATCCCTCATATGCAAGCAAGACATATATATCAGGGCTATACCCCCAAGATTACGGTAGCACTCAGCACAGACAGCTTTAAATATGTTAATAAGTAAAGTGCTATTCAAATGATTTTTAGCTAATATTCGTTATGATATAAATAATGGCTCACATCATACTGATGAATGTCTAACGATTTTCAACAGAGATTTGACCTTCTTACATCAGTTGTGGCTCTACTGTGGCCTTTATATGTGGAGTAAGTATGCAGGAAGTGAGATTTAGATTTGCAGCATACAAACTGCTATGCATTAAGTCTCTTTGGAGATGTCCTTAAAACACACTGGATACAATGCAACCAACTTTCCAAACGGAATAAGCTACCTCACATAGAAACACGCTTATTGCACACATGGAGGAATGCACAGAACAATAGTTGCAGAGTAACTATTGTTTGGTGCCATATTTTTTCTTCATAAGCAGGTTCCCAGGAAATGCCTGGGATGTAAACTGGTTAAATTTAGAGCAATAAATCTATATGGTATGGCAATAAATATGAAAAAAAATCTTCCTGGTGTTGTGAAATCAGTTCTTTCAAGAATAATACACATGTATCAGCTATCTAAAATTTTCTTAGTATAAAATACCTTCTAATATACACAATTGTATGGACCTAGCCTTCATTCCTCTGTGAGCACATAATTAAATGTCATGACTACAAGTAATCTGCAAGAAGCAAACAAATTCACAGTTACTTCTCTGATATGGTACCTCAAGAGGTTCTCAGAAGTCGGATAACAAAGTCAGATCTTGTCAGTCCTTTGTAAGATGTTAAAATGTTTTCATGCCTGACTCAGAAATCCACCTTTATGTGACCAGCTAGGCTTCCAGTACTTTGGGCATTATTCTGCAGCCACTACTGCCCACAGAAGAAAACTACCCAAGTATGTTACTGTCCCTGTCGTACCAGTGTTGATTTTCTTGGCTGGATTCACCTGAAGGTGCTCTTTCTCTCAGAATGAGCTACAAAGAAACATACCCTGTTTGAAGCTGGGAAGTGTAATGCAATCTTTGTTAAGCAGCAATATTAATTAGTGATGAGTCTCTTCCTCATTGGAAAGCATGTGTCACTAGTGCAGTTCACTGTAAGTCTGCAAAAAATTGGTTGCAGAGTTCTTCTTAAGTCTTGGCATGCTAAAAAGCATCTCCTGTATTCCTAATCCTGAAACCATATTAATGAAAACCCATGAAGCTTTGTTCAGATATTTTTTATATTTATAAGATATTTATAAGTCTCTTATAAAATCAGAACAGTAGCAGTTCAGATACTCTATGGCAGCGGCGCATGTTTGAAAGTGTTGTGTGTACGAAGTTATATCTAGGGCCTGGAAGAATGCTGCAAGAGTCAGCTTTTCAGCATGATGAGAAAACCATTGAAGTATTTTTGGTTTTCATCAAATATTCTGAGTGGGTTTTTTAATTAATAGATTAATTAATCAATGATGCAGTGAAATGAATCATACACTAAGTCTTTTTGGAAAAATACCAGATAAAAGAGTACACTTGATTAAAAACAATAAATATCCATAGTGCCAAAAGATAAAAAAAAAAAAAAGCAATAGAAGTTTGAATGGATAAAAATATTAGTTTTAATGTTTATTTTTCCAGTTTACCGGATTAAACTCATTTCATAAAACAGCAGAGGCTCTAATTGAATATCTGCTAAAAGACTAGATCTGTGAAAGTACTATTGTATAATTTTTGTGCAACAAGGATATCCATTTAATAGGTTTCCACACCAGCTTTGATCACATTTGGAATTATTCTGCTTTTTTTTTGTTACATTTTCTCAGTTATTTTTTAAACTTTTTAATGCTTTCTTTGAAATATATGAACCTTTTAATGTATGGATAATTTATGCAGCTCCTAAATTTAAATGCCTGGTGGGCGTAATTTTCCTATTTTAGTTTACTTCTATAGCTGCCTTCACTTTGTCTGGAATATATTATTCATTGTCTCCAAATTATAACAGGACTGACGTGTTAGAGTATAACTCCTTAAATTCATTTCAACATTTTAACTATTTGCATAACAATCCAGGGGGGTAGAAAGGTTCCCTGGCAACCTCTTTGTCTCAAAGAAATTGTCAGAGACTTCTAATGTTGGTAACTGTGTTTGCAGGAAAGTGCAACGTATTTTAACATGACCTTAAGAATATGAACATGAACATGTTTATGCCAGCATCGTGACCTTTTCTTTTTTTTTTTTAATTTTGAAAATGTTCTCACAAATCATGGGGTTTTAAGTCTGTATAAAGATGCATATCTTAAGCACGCTAAACTTTTCATTGACAGAAGTGGAGGGTCTTGCTAGAGTTAAAACTGATAGATTTCCAGATTAAAACACATTTTCAAGTGGTTCTTAAAATGTATTAATTGGTTTGCAGCGTTATTTCAGCATAAATGCAAGTTTTCTGCATTTAGAATGTGAAATGCAAACAACAGCACTTGGGCCACCTGCAAGGATTTCTTGCAGAGCACTGCATAGGATTGAAAAGGGAGTTCAGCAGAGGCGTGTCAATGGAGTTGCAAAGTGAAACTTTTTTGTGCTGGGCATGAAGTGGGGTGATGAAAAATGACTCAGCAGAACTTTGTTCCATAGCATAGCCCTTGGTCTGACAGGTGTAACAGGACTTTGGCTCCATCAGATATTTCTACTAGAACCTTTTCCTTTCAGTGAACGTTGCAAAGGGCCAAAAAAAGATTGTTTTAAAACACAACAGCAACAGCAAAGCAACACACCCCAACCTTTAAAGCTAGATTCTATTTAACCATAAACCTACAGAACAAACTTCAAGAAAATTCAGAAGGAAACAGACCTGTAAAGAAATCTTGTCTCCCAGCAGGGGTTATATTTTCTTTTCTGTATGACTCTTGGTGCAGTGTCTGCTTTTCGGTCTTTCTGCCTCTTCAAGGAAAGACTTTCAGTCTGGGGTTCCCTGAGCAACTTGCTCTCACTTCCTCCCTTCTGCTCCATGGGCTGACATGGGGTCTTGGATAGAGGGAAGGGTAGGGGGAGCCCCAGAGAAGGCTGGGCAAGGGCAATCAGGGCTTAGAGTGCCCCCAAGTACCATAGCTGTTTTCAGCAGCTCAGGATGCCTTTTAAGAGGAATTTAACAACAGAAAATGGGTGCCAGGTGGAGAAAAGGGGAGAAGCTAAAGCTATTGCTTGTTAGAACCTGACAGAGTGTTATGGGATTTGCCTCATGAATTTTGTTGTAAAAATTTATGCAAGACTAACAAATTAGGTATATTATTTATGGTGTAAGGTATGCTCATTCTTTACACTAAACCATCAGATGTCACAAACCTTCTGTTTATACAGTAGCTCAGAGGACACAGTACTTGGGTAAGAGGTAGTAGACCTCTTTTGAGGCAGTAGACCTCTCAAATTCAGTTTAGCATTTAGGATAATACTATTATTAGGCCTAGAAATAAGGCTCCAGAATATTCTGTAACCTTTTCTGGTGAAATAGACCCATTGTTTAGAAAGAAATAGAGGATTCATAGAGCCAGGGGAAGAGAGCAATAGATACCATGTGTTCACAGAAGTCCTGATGACCTTCTCATGGAGCTTTACTGTAGGATTGGCTTAGATCCTGCTACAAAGACCATAATTTTATAAGTTATCCTATGTGGGGATACATTTGTAGAACTAATCTGAAGTGTCCTTGGTGCTATAGGGAATTGAAGCTGGGGTCATCCAAATCCTAGACTAGACATTTAAACGCAGACAGTTTTTCATGTTTTGCCACGAAGAACATTAAATGTTGAAAAGTACAATTCTGTGCCATGTAAACAAAACAAAATTATATGTCTAATAGCTAAATATAGGTGTTCTAGTTTGTATATTAACTTAAAATAAAAAAAAAAGTCTCTATTTTGAGACATGACATAGCAGAGTGGAGTCATGGTAGGCAACTAGTATTCCTAGACACTGAAGTAATCAAAATGACAGTAATCATGAAAGGAGTAATACTTATTCTTAAACAATGTTAAAATAAGTAGTAGAACAAGACATGGTATAGTCTTGTAGTCCATGTAGTCCATGGTATAGTCCCATTGGAAAACTGGGAATTTGGACTGGTTCAATGGGGGCAAATACTGTTGGTGCTTTTTTAAAGCTTGTCCAGTCTGTGTATTCCTGTAAGCAAAATATTTGTTAGGTGACTTTATTACTGTCCTGTTTCCTAAGCTCATCAGATATGAGCTAAACCCCAGTTTTTTTGGGGAATGACTTCTGCTACAGTTTGTTGAGAATTTGTCTGAAAGCGGGTATTTGGCAGGCCAGAATGAGTGGCAATCACATAAGAAAGAGAGCTGTGGACTATGTAGACATCTCCTTTGCCATTCCTATCATTTTCTCACCCCACTCTACTCCCTCTGCCTCTCTGTGGAAGATTCTGAAAAAGCAAGGGCAAGGAAACAGGTTTCTAAGCAGAAATCTTTTTGTAGAAGAGACTAGTTCCATTACATGCATGTGGTAGTACAAAAAAGCATATGGAGCTTCAAAAGGGAGCAACTAAGGCGTCAGCAAAACCTGTCTCAAAGAGTGAGACCTGACTCAAAAAGATTCAGCCTAATCAGATAACTTGTAATGATTAGAGTTTCATGAGTGTTAACACTATTGCAGGTTTGCCTCCAAGATTAAGAAATGATTGCTAGCTATATGCAGAGCTTTTTCTAAATGTGAAAGCAATATCTATTTTCAGTTTTGAAGCATATGAACTTTATATAGCATTAAAAAAAAAGTAGAACTATATTGAACTGAAAATTTATAATTTATAAGTTTGGGCAACTGCATTCAAGCTTCACCACCAAATACAGGATTATAATTATTAAGCCATTTTTCACTGGGGAGAAATACATTTCAAAACCAGTTTAAGCTTTCTCTTCCAAACACAAGAATATAATAGCTTAATTAAAAAAATAAAATATTGTTTCTCAGTGTGATATTAATAGGAACACTAGTTTTGGGGTTTTAAAGAAGAAATATTCTAAAATCGCTGATCAAAATTTAAAGTATAACGATTGCTGACAGTGGTGGTGTTGTTTTCAATTTCATCTCCTGCAAGGATCAAAATGTCTCTTCCATCTCCCAGTCCTGGTGGTCCCTTGATATCCCTCCCTGTTCTACCGAGAAGTTACATCATTTCAATACTACAGATGCCGAGCCCGTATAAAGAGCTTCGATATAAATTTTAGATTTTTTTTTCATATTTTTAAAATGTCGGGCAGATATCTCTTAGTTTCAGAATATCAGACACAATTTCTGTAAGACCACTGCTCTCAAACTCTTGATTCACAATGTATCTAACGATATTTGATATGCTTTGTATGAAGTAATAAAACCAAATGACATGTAATAACAAGTGTCTGAAATTTGGGGATTTTGTATTTTTAGAGTGTAGAACATCCATCTCATATGCCTATGAAGTGTGAAAGTTAGAATCAAAGGCTTAGCTTCCAGAAGACAAATATAAAAGCTTCCAACAGGCTAATTTCTTGGTGAATATTTCTTGTTCTAAAGTTAACTTTGTGATTGGAAGGGCTTGACACTTATTTAATATATTGTGTTAAAGTCTTGACATTGCTGCAGGAACAAAATTGAACTGAAGAGAATTTTGAGCAATCATTTAAGGTAGCTCCCAGACCCAAGTCATGGCCAGATAAACCTAAACTGTTCTGCAAGAAGTCTAACCAGATTCAGTATAGTAATGCTATGATGTCAAATATGCTTTGTCCTTTGTGCCTATGATGCTTTTTCTGTTTTAGAAGCATTTTAAATCAGTCATAGCAGGAAACATGGAATTAGGGCTATTGTGAACATTTTCCAGACACAAATTTGTCAATTGATAAGATTACTGGTGTTATTTGGTCCTTGAGTGAGCAGTGGTAAGCCTGTGACTGGCAATAGATCAAGAAGTACACCTGGAATAGGTAGAACTAACTCTTGTGTAATGCTGAAGCCTACCATGGATGACTGGCTCTTGAGTAATGTAGAATTCAGATGCACATAGATCAAACACTGTGATGAGCGTGAAGCAGCTTGGGTGTGATTGTCTCCTCTTGCTGGTAAGAACTCTGCCTTGCATTTTGTGAGGAAGTTGAGAGATGTGGTAGCGCAACTTCACTTAGAACAGGGGATCCGAAGCTCTGAAGCTTCGGAAAAGCTCTCTCACTGTCTAGCAGATAGAATGAATAGAAGGAAATGGGTTCTTATAGCAATAGATCTTGCCATTGTAACTTCTCCTCAGGTAACAGGTGTGAACATACCTGCAGGTACAGCCTGGCAGTATATTAAAAGGACAGTAAGGAAGTGTTATTAGCTCCTAATAGTTTCCTTCAATTATGGCCTGTCCTCAGCCTGCTCCTCCATCTCACTGTGCAATTTACCATGCAAATCTGGTCTGATCTGAAATGAGACGTGATCATTTCAGTAGTTTAAGAGAATTGCCTTGCATGGCTGAAAGGAAGTGAAGAGCTGGATTGATGAGTGCTTATGAAACCCTACCATGCATATTTATATGATCAAATAGTTGTTTTTTTTTTTTTTTGTTTTAGCTTTCAGGGGTTTGTTTTTTGTTTTTTTGTTTTTTTCTTTTAATTAAAAACTTAAATGTAAACCTGATGTAGCTACCCTCCATCAATTGTTTTGGTAGGTAGCCTATTCCTCCTGATTAAAACATGTAGAGATGAAAGTGTATATTTGAGTCTCAAGTTCTAGGGACTAGGATCCATGTCCTCAGCCTTTTAGGAAGGCTGATATGAGGTTTAACCATTAGACTGAGAATTGAGAGGTCTGGGTTCACTGTATTATTCGATTTGACATTATGTAAAAAGCTCACTCATTTCTCTGTTTTAGTTTTCATAATTAAAATGTAAACAATAATAATACTCTTGCTGTGTCTGTATTATAAGCTCTTTGCATCAGTGGTGGGCTGTTACTTATTTTGGATTTCTAAAAGTGCCAAAAGACACTGTTTGACTTTCTTGGCAGTTCCATAAGAGAAATAATAATAAAACACTAAAAACCCTCTTTAAAAGTAGTTACTAAGGAAAAAGTAGGGAAGTAATAAGCAGAAAATAAAAACAATTAAAGGACAAAGTGATTCTTTACCTTTTATATGCTTTAGTTTTAAAAGCAAAAATAAATGAAAGCTAGGATAATATTTCAGAAAGAGACATCTTGCAAAAAGGTAGAAGCAAAAATTTAAAAAGAAACTGAGGAACCGGTGATTTGCGGTGGGTCTTCTATTTGCTTAATTCTAAGAAGATGCACATTAGCAGTGTGATTTCAAACCATCTAAAAGAAGATGATTACCAGGAGCACAGCAGGACATTTACATTGTGTGTACTAATTATATTTTATTACAAATTATTGGTTTCCCAAGTACACCAGTCTTGTTGGGTGAATGCAGAACAGTATGCTGTGCATTTTATTATTGATAGAAATATTTAGTGATTATAACTGTATCCTAAGTGACAGTAGACTTGTTGATGGTTTTGTAGCGAACATGTCCCCTGCTATACAGTAGCTATCTGCAGCGTGGCTGGTTTGAAATGCCTTGGCAAGTCTCACTGTTGCAGCAGTCATATGTTGATCTGATCTACAGAGGCACTGGGTCCAAGTTCTGTTGGTTATTTGTCTTACTTAGCAGTAAGTTAAGCAGTGTGAAAAACTGTGCAAATGCTCTTTTGGGTCATTATGTTATTGTGCATCATGTACTATATATTAATATATTTTGAGCTTGTGTACACGTCTTGCTAAATTTATTTGTTTTTAGAAAATAATTTTTGAAAACCTGCACATTTTATCACAACTGCTTCTTAAATGTAACATATTTATCATAAAGTATTTTATTTATTGAATTTTATTTGCCATCGAGAGAGACAGACATGAATATAATGTTTAAAAAGATGTCTATTGATGTGAGAAAAAAGCAAGCTGTGCGGTAGAAGCTCAGTGAGTGGGAGAAATGTAAATGTTCTCTGCATTTTATCTCACATGACAGAATGCATTATGGTCAAAATAGTGTCTTCTCAGAGACACAGGTTTCTAACATCTGCATAATATACACTTTTGTGTAAGCTCTTTATTCTGCATGCAATTGTTTAGTTAAATGCCCTACAGTCTCATTTATAAGGCCCTCTTTCATGCCATCACCTAGTATGGGTTCTGTACCTTAGATACATATAACTCAATTATAATTACCATGACAATATATAACACCTTTTTGAAACTCTCCTCATGTGATACAGGGGTGTGGTATGTACTGATGTCAGAAACAAGCTGTTTTCATCAGACAATTAGTTGTCTTTGACACAGGCCTGCATTTCCCACCAATTAGTAGAAACAGCAGGGTGCATTTCCAGAATTTTGCAGAGCCAGCAGGTCATGTTATTAAGAGGAATTTGGAATATTTAAATAAGTTCCAATACATATTATGATTTTCTTAATTTGCTAAGATCAATAGCTGCTTTTTGTCTCTCGAATCATTTCTGACTCAACATAATGTACATAGATTAAACATCTTATGAGATTTACTCTTCCTGTCAACAAACAGTTTTATTTTAATCTTTCATACCTGATGAGTGCTGTTAACAGCCAATTGAAGAAGAACTCAAAGTTACAATATCCTCTGTCGTAGTTCAGATGTTAAGCCAGGACACGTGATGTTAACAATTAAAAAGATGATTCTGTAGCACAACCTTCTAATCAGATATGCAAATACAAAATGAGCATGTTGGTCAGATTTTAGCTATAAAGAAGTTGGGCTCAGGTGTCCTTCTTTGCCATGCCATGAAATCATCTTAGAAATGTCTTCAGATGTTATGGATCTGAGTTGCACAGACAGCAGTATGAGTCAGAATAATTTAATGCTGCTGTGGTCAATTTTGCCATAGTGGCCGGCAGTGCTGAAGGGCTAGTGCCTGATCAAAAGCCATCAAAACTCAGCAGAGACTCCTGTTTGTGAAAACAGGCTTTCAGTGTGTCCCTGACAAAAAAAAAAAGGCAGAGGGTGGGGGTGGAGAATGACATAAGAACATCCTACAGACTTCTTCCCAGGGGTACTGTGGTCTACATTCAGAAGGGTTGTTAGTAGCTCAAATTGGCATGTTTAATTGTAAACTAAAAAGACTGAATAACAACCTTGCGCTTGCACATGGCTATCTCTTTGATGAACCAAACTAACCATGCTTGTCAACACTGCAGATGTGTGCAGATAATATGTAGTGTGTTCTTACTGCTCTCCTTTCCTGATGGTCTGTACCCCCAAACTTCTTTTGTTATAGTGCTGTTCTTAGTTCACTTTAGTTTTTGTATGTTTTGCTGCTTACATTTTCTTGGAAACCTTCAGTTGATTAACTTGCTTTCACTTATCCACATCCCCCCTTCTCCCTCACTTTTAAGTGCTACTGAGGTGTTAAAAGACAGCCTAGCCATACAACAGGCTTCCTAGACACTTGGAAATCTTGCCCCAGCTGGGCATGACTGAAGTCAGGAAATTCAAGCAGCATTCTTTGGAGCTCCAAGGAATCATTGCTGTGTCTGTATTTTCTGTAAGTCTGGGAAGGGACAGCATATTTGCACTCTCTGAAAGCTTCCTTGGCTGAGGCCAGCCCTGGTGTGCGGTTCTCCCTAATTTTTCAACTGCACAGGGGAAACCCTGGAATTTCTTGAAGCTTAATATGTGCAAACTCTCCATTCTGTTGATCTGGGTATGTACAACAGTACACTGATACATGGAAGACCTGGGCTTATAACACCTGTATCAGCCGTAAAGGGAACCAGGTGACTAAATTCCTCATACAGCAATAAGAGAATAGGCAAGGCGCCTATTTTGATTTTAGAATTCTTTCCTACAAGG